>NW_010533759.1:19656-65520 GCF_000687285.1 Phaethon lepturus
CCCCCCGCCCTTCCTCCTCTCATCTTGCTGTTTGCAGGGCTGCTTCTCACGTTTTTTCCTCACTTCTCTCACTGCTGCATGGTGTTTTTTACCCTATGTTAAATATGTTTTCCCAGAGGCCCCACCATCTTGGCTGAGGGGCTCAGCAGTGCCCTGCGGTGTATCTGTTGGAGCTGGCTGTGTCCAGCGCAGGACAGCCCTGGCCTCTCCTCGCAGAGACAACCCTGCAGCCCCCCCACTGCCAGCACCTGGGCTCCTGCATCCCCTACACTTGAAACGGCACTTTTAAAAATGAAAGTTAACTTGATAAAATAGTTATTTGGGTTTAGACGATTAAGGAATCTGGGGCTTCCTTAATAAGATTAGATTACGTTTCAGTCCTTTTCTATAATCATTAAACTACAGTTAAGAATTTCTAAGGAGTTAAGGACTTCTAAGGAGTTAAGGATTTCTAGGGAGTTCCTTAGTGTTCTGTGACAAAACATTACATTTCAGGCATCCATCTTCACTTTCATGGCGACTTTTGAAATATTCAGGTCTTGATTCCTCATGCTTCCTTAAATACAGTTCCGTGCTGAAAATGAATGTGACAACGTAATGTCAATGATGAAAAATTATCCCACACAGTGACACCTTTGCAACAGTTCTGTTAGAGAATAAAAAACCAAAAAATTGATGAAAGGGGCCTGGTAAGTACTGGGGTACATTATACATAGACACATGCATACAAACACAGAGAGAGACATATGTCAGTTTTTCATGGCTTTCCACGCTGGTGACTACTAAGCATGCACAGACAGTGACTGACATCTGTCAGTCTACCCGTATGAGCAGTAGTTGAACTGAAACCCAAATATCAGTTCAGGCTTCATCTTAGTTTAATGACAGAATACTACTTTGCAATTAGGTGTAATAATAATAATAAGACACATATAGCTCCTAGAAATAGCTGTCTACAGGCTGGGTAAGCATTGTCAAAAGTAATGTTAACTGACGCTCTGTCTAGTATTCCTAGAGAAAGGCAAGGACTGAACAGATGCTGAATTATTTTTGTCACTAACAGAGGTTTGAGCTGCACTGTTAACATACCTGTGAAAATCTTTGTATTTTCAAGGATGAAAAAAACCCAGTGCATTGGATTTACATGGCAAGGTGTTGGTAGCAAGGGGGTTAGAGGGGCGGCTTCTGTAAGAAGTTGCTAGAAGCTTCCTCTATGTCCAACAGACACAGTGCAAGCCGGCTCCAAGATGGACCCACTGCTGGCCAAAGCTGAGTCCATGAGCGACAGTGGTAGCACCTCTGGGATAACATATTTAAGAAGGAGGAAAAAAAATAGCACAGTAATTGCAGCCAAAGAGAGGAGTGAAAATATGTGAGAGGAACAACTCTGCAGACACCAAGGTCAGTTAAGAAGGAGGGGGAAGGAGATGCTCCAGGTGCCGGAGCAGATATCCACCTGCAGCCCATTAGAAGCACATGCTGGAGCAAGCTCGTGGCAGGACCTGTGGCCCCATGGAGAGAAGAGCCCAGGCTGGAGCAGGTTTGCTGGCAGGACTTGTGACCCCCTGGGAGACCCACGCTGGAGCAGTCTGTTCCTGAAAGACTGCAGCCTCTGGAAGTGACCCACACTGGAGCAGTTTGTGAAGAACTGTAGCCTGTGGGAAGGACTCATGTTGGAGAAGTTCATGGAGGACTGTCTTCCGTGGGAGGGACCCCATGCTGGAGCAGGGGAAGAGTGTGAGGAGTCGTCCCCCTAGGGAGGAAGGAGCAGCAGAGACAACATGTGATGAACTGACAGCACCTCCCATTCCCCATCCCCTTGCACTGCTGTGGGGAGGAGGTAGAGAAAAACAGGAGTAAAGTTGAGCCTGGAAAGAAGGGAGAGGTGCGGGGAAGGTGTTTTTAAGATTTGGTTTTATTTCTCATTATCCTACTCTGATTTGATTGGTAATAAACTAATTTCCCCAAGTTGAGTCTGTTTTGCCCATGACGGTAATTAGGGAGTGATCTGTCACTGTCCTTATCTCTGCCCATGAGACTTTTGTTGTATTTTCTCTCCCCTGTCCAGCTCAGGAAAGGAGTGACAGAGCTGCTTTGGTGGGCACCTGGTATCCAGCCAGCATCAACCCACCACACCCAGAAAATCGATCTGTGTGGTATCTTCAACTTACAGTAAAGTCTCTTCCTGTCCACCATTAATTGCATCATAACAGCTTTATAATTCTTTCTTGAATCTGACAGGTTTGCCAGATCCTGTAATTTCAGATCTGTGTATCTTGCCTTGATTATACATATATATATATAAAAAAAATAATTATATTAGTGGTACCCAGTTTCCCCTGTATCTGTCTCCTGTGCCCAACCTCCATACATTATACAATACCCTTAATCTTGATAATAGTTCTTAGTGGACACCTGCTTACACCAGGAACATTTGAAATCCCTGGTGTTACGAGTGCTTAGAGCTTCCCTATATAAAACTCACGTAGCTTGTCCCCTGCTTACAGAAAGGAATTGTAACAATTTAGTTAAATCAATTCTTAAATTGATTTAAACTAGTGAAATCCCTTGTGTAGATGCTCTTAAATTGGCTTAAGGGTGGCTAATGTTGATGTATCTCATTCATTTTGATCTAGAATTTAATCCTATTAAATTGGCTCAAACTCCTTTTATACACTGGAGCCTCAAGTCTAGCAGTCCAAATTTAATTTCATGCTGTAGAGTCAAAGCACCTCAGTGAAGTTAGGACCTATCATGACACAGAAATTTTAGAAATGACTTCTGAGGGACCATCAATCAACAACTGCAAAAAATAAACAAGTTTTCAATAAATAAAAATAACAAGGCATTATTTGATGATTTTATATAGGGGATACATTTTTTTAAATTTTGAGCAATCAAGCCTGGTGGTATATAGAGCAACAAATTTTGGGAAAGTGATGGCAAAAATGAAATATATGCCATGGATTTCTGCTGTCTTTCTTTCATTTCCATCTTAAGTTTGCCTTTTGACAATTGCGGGGCCCATCAGGTTTCGCACAATACTGAGAATGAAGACATGCAAGGCCATCTGTCAGAAGTGGCTCCAGTTCATCACTATTTCTAGTCTCCATTATGTGCAAGACAAAAATACTTGTGCATGTCTTGAGTGCAGAGCCAGGAAAACTGCAGGTGAGAGAAAGGAAAAATAAAAATAAAATTTGCAAATTCTGTTTTCCCAGAGCCAATGACAGGTTTTTTTATCAACATATAGAAATCAATAGTGTTTCTACGCTTTTATTGTTCTTCCCTACTTCCAGCTGCTTCAAAATTGTTGTTATATTCAGTCAAACCCATGTATATACACAGCCTACTTTCAAGACTTCTTCAATAATGCAGGCTGGCCCTAGAAGAAGAAGTAGTACCTTGAGTGAGATAGAGGATCAGAAGAAAGTATGGGGAAATAATAAACAAATAGCTTGAAATCTGTCTATTACTTCAAATATTGAAGCTCCTTCCCATTACCAATTTCAGATTGACAAAATTTGCTAGTTACTCCTCAGTCAATGCTGATACATTTGCAGCTGTACAGATGGTGCTTCTTTCTCTGATTTTGGCTTCAGTGTGTTATTGCCAGATTTGAATCAAGACGGACGACACAAACCCTCTCTGCCTGGCAGAGGCTCCTTTGCTTACAGTCCCAGCAGCTTTGTTTCATTCTTTTGTGTCACAGGAATTAATTTAAAATATAAAAAATTATTTTCCTACTGGTTACTCTGAAAGGCCCAGAGGAAGGTGCCTTTTGAATGCATAGAGATATGGTCCCAAATAATAGCAGTTGCTATGGGAGCAGAGCACAGTCCTTTATGCAGGCACGCAGAAAGAGGGATGGAGGAGGAGTGTGTGTGTCTGTTGCACAAATGCGGTACAGACTGGCCTAGGCGCGGATTGGCTCCAAGCATAATGTTAGTTCCCCTAAATATACTGTGGTAAATCACATTTATACATCAGAGGATACGAAAGTTTATATTTAACTGAGTTCCGTTTATTTACTTATAAGAAGATTTATGGTCACTGGGAGGCTCATTAACATTGATTTTCATAGTGCCCACTTGGAATTAACATGTCCTTGATATAGGAAATTATCTGTAGTTGATGTAAATGGCTAGCTGGAATGATTCCATGTATACGTGGCAGATTTGGATTATCTTGTGGGGGAGCCAGACAAAAGATCCAGTTTTCCTGAATTATTACAACAACTTTATTAAAAAATAATGCAGGCATACATTAATGCAGTAATGGGAGTGCCAACTTTGTTTAAAATTCTAAGGTCAAAAAGGGACATTCGCACACCAAGGAACCAGTGAGCCCAAGAAAGATCAAATAGCAGTATATTTCCTTCAGTAAAACATAAAAGGTCTATAATTACTTTTATCACTAGCACGGCAGCCTGTAACGTGTACTTGTAGTTTCCAATGTAGCTGAAGCAGTGAGAGGTTTCTTTGATTAGGAAGATTTTTTTAATAGATTCTGAAAGGGTTTGGGAGTTTATTTATCAAAAGTTGTGTAGGCAATAGTTTAGAACTGTATTCGCTCAGTGGGGCAGAAGGCCTTAAAAAGTCTAACATCTGGCTTAGTTTGTGTCATTTAACATAACTTGTCGATTTCCTTCAATCATGTTATCTCCATGACAGAATCTTTAAAAGTCGTCATTTCAAATTAGTCAGATATAGCAACCTGGCAGCAGAGTTAATTGACCTCTTCTCCCAAGTAACCAGCAATAGGATGAGAGGAAATGGTCTCAAGTTGCACCAGGGGAGGTTTAGATTGGATATTAGGAAAAATTTCTTTACTGAGAGAGTGGTCAAGCATTGGAACAGGCTGCCCAGGGAGGTGGTGGAGTCACCATCACTGGAAGACTTCAAAAACAGTGTAGACGTGGCACTTCAAGACATGGTTTAATGGGCATGGTGGTGTTGGGTTGGTGGTTGGATTTGATGATCTTAAAGGTCTTTTCCAACCTTAATGATTCTGTGATTCTGTGATTCTGTGATTCTGTGACCTTGTTATATATTTTCCCTTTCTGTATTCCTATTTACATTCTCCAGTGAAATTATTCCATTTAGCTCCTATTAAGCTGCCCTTGGAGCTTGCCAATCCATGAAAAATTCAACTGCTCCATCTTCAGTTCTCCCACTTTTTCACACTAATGTCTGCATGCTGGATTTTTTCCCTTTTTTTTTTTTTCCCAGTCCATAAATACAGCTGCTGCATAATTTTCTCTGGAAAAAAAAAATTATAAAAATTTGCTTTAAGGTAAAATTCTTTCAGCAACTGTACTGTGAGAATCTTCTACCGGCCACAGCATAATAACATATGACATATCCATACAATATGACATTGTCTGGACAGCCCTGATCCTGTGAAGAACCCTTCTGAAGGGACATGAATCATTTGTACGAAAAGCATGAACAGATAACTGCAGACAAATTACATAAGATAGTATTACCTACCAGTGTTAAGCTTTAGCTGGGGCTACTTGCTGTATATTGGGACAGTGTGACAGTGCATGCACAACAATTTCTCAAGGATGATGTAACTCGTTAGACCTCTAGCAACTCCACTGTTTTCAATACTGTCTTCTTAGCATTAGAGTGCATGAAGTGTTTATACACAAGTGAGTGTTGAGTGGCTAATGTATTACTATAAATTTATTAATTAATATACAAGTTCACCAGCTTGCTACATACTTGTGTATTTAACTGGAAGACATCAAAAGAATCCTTCTTTCATTTTACATTTAGCTACTTAATCTGAAGCCATTCAGATTCTTTAGAAATATTTCATTTTACAATTTCTCTGGAATACGTATCAATTTTAAATCCCATGACTGGATCCTGAAATAAATACTGCCAGAATAATAAATAGGAAATTTGACAGTGTACTGTAGTTTACCTTCAGCTTCTATCAATATTCTTGAAATATTGATACATCTGTTGTCAAGATTTTTTCTAACTCTCCTGTCACTCAGTGACAGGCTGAAGTGACGTTTTTAGGCAAAGCCTGACAGAATTTGCTGGTTTAGTCAGAAATGATTTAGTGTTGATAAAGACTGGTGCTAGCTTGACAAAATTTGAGATAATATTAGACCTAGAATTAACCATCTGATAAACCAGCAAAGTTATTAAGTTATTTCCATTTATAGAAACTCGTAGTCTTCAACTAGGAGACTGAGGTATTCTACACTGCAGATAGACCTAGTTAACAGCTGTGCAAAAAGGATCATGCTTTTTTTGTTGTTGTTTAGAAAAGATCCAGACACTGCAAAGTCTCTCCTTCCTCAGTAGGTCGCTAACAGACGGTGCACTTTCCCAGGCAGAAACTTCCTTGGCTCAGGCAATAGTTTCACACACAAATTAAACTGGAACAAGCCAACTCTACTACCCAAAGTAATCCTTCTTATGCCCTCGGCCTTGACTATTTATCCTAATGTTTGTCACTCCTTTGTTCTCGCACAGTGAGCTCCACTGTCACACAGCGAACTGGAACAAAGAAATATAATCTAAAACGATTCTTCCCCCCCTGCCCCAGAGTGAATGACAGAAAGATGTATGGATAAGAAAATATACGTATGCTAATTTGTACAAAACCCTTAAATCAAGTCTAACAAAATATTGACAGAAACAGTCATCTATTACATTTTCAAGGTATGACAGTTATTTTTAATAAAACAACAAGAGAAGGTAAGAAAATAAAAAATAAACCAGTGGCATCAAAGCTGGAGAACAACCTTTAAAATTAAGATTTTTAAACCAAAATTATTAAAATTATATGTTATATTTGATTTAATATATTTTTATTTAGCATATCACTTCAATTATATTAATACTTAACATTTTATTAACTTATCTCCCAATTTGTGCTTCACATGTTCTTTTAAAAATGATTTTAAAGAGGAATGGACAGAAAAAAACTTTTATTTTTCTATGCTGAAGAAGTCTTTTTAATGCCTTTGTCAGTCTTCTGACCTTTGCAGAGAGACCAACCTTTTAAATCCTACTGTTATGATGCAGGCCGAAACTCTTCTTTTTTGACCATGAGCAAGCTCCAAGATTTTCAAACAGTTATTCGCAAATAGGATGTCCAAATTTTTGGGCACAGTAGGAAATAGGCCACTCAGCTGGACTAGTGAAAAAGAAGATTCCCTGTGATATCTAGATACACCAGACATTGGCAAGGTCAGAAAGGCCTACCCCCAGCTTCACAACCACCCCCATGAGGAAGAAAAGACGGGTTATAGTTGTAGGCAACTCCCTTCAAAGGAGAACTGGAGGTCCCATATGCCAGACAGACCCTTCTTCTACGGAAGTCTGCTACCTCCTTGGGACTCAGGTTAAGAACATCACTAGGAAACTTCCCAGCCTTGTGTGGCCCTCAGATTATTACCCACTACTACTCTTCCGTGTGGATGATGAAGCTGCAACTCATAGTCCAAGAACGATCAAAAGAGACTTCAGGGCCTTGGGACAGTTGGTAACGGAATCTGGAGCACAGGATATTTTTTCCTCCATCCTTCCAGTTGCTGGCAGTGACATAGGAAGAAACAGATGGGACCAGTCTATTAATGCATGGCTCCATGACCGGTGTCACCACCACAGCTTTGGGTTTTTTGATAATGGGATGGCCTACACAGCACATGGTTTGCTGGCATCAGATGGGATTAACCTTTCTCAAAAGGGGAAGAGGGTCTTTGCTCACAAGCTAGTGGGGCTTATTGACAGGGCTTTAAACTAGACTTGAAGGGGGAGGGGGATAATATCAGGCTCACCCACGACAAGCTGTAGGATGACACACCAAGGTTAGAGGGAAGGTGTGCTAGCGAGGCCCCTCAGCCTGTTGCACCAGAGAAAGACCTCAAAGGAACTAAGGGGTCTTTCCTCTAAGAGGGTGACATGGCCAACAGCCCAGCTGAAGTGCCTCTGCAGTAATGCACATAGCATGGGCAACAATCAGGAGTCGGAAGCCACCATGCTGCTAGAAAGCTATAACTTGGTTGCCATTACTGAAACTTGGTGGGACAAATCGTGTGACTGGAATGCCGCTATCGATGGCTACAGGCCATTCAGAAGGGACAGGCGAGGAGGGAAGGCTGGAGCCATTGCCCTCTACATCAAGAAATGGGCAGTAATGCACATAGCATGGGCAACAATCAGGAGTCGGAAGCCACCATGCTGCTAGAAAGCTATAACTTGGTTGCCATTACTGAAACTTGGTGGGACAAATCGTGTGACTGGAATGCCGCTATCGATGGCTACAGGCCATTCAGAAGGGACAGGCGAGGAGGGAAGGCTGGAGCCATTGCCCTCTACATCAAGAAATGGATAGAGTGTGAAGAGCTGTCTCAGAAGAATATCCACAAGCAGGTTGAAATCTTATGGGTAAAAATCAGAGACTGAGGTAATAAAGGGAACCTTGTGGCTGGTGTCTACTACAGGCCGCCTGACCAAGGGGAGTCTATTGATGAAGCCTTCTCACTCCAGCTCCAGGAAGTATAGTGCTTGCAAGCTCTCATCCTGCTGGGAGACTTCAATCACACCAACATCTGCTGGAAAGGTAGCACGGTGAGCTGTAGGCAACCCAGGACACTCTTGGATTTCATAGGGGATAACTTCCTATGCCTGTTTGGTCACCAATGCATGTAAGCTAATTGGTGACGTCAAGATTGGAGACAGTCTGGGCTGCAGTGATAGTGGACTGGTAGAGTTCACAGTCCTGAGGGATAGGGGGCAAGAAAAGAATAAAGTCAGGACCCTGAATTTTAGAAAAGCAAAATTCCAGCTCTTCATGGAGTTAGTCAACAGGACCCCATGGAAAACTCCCACAGGGTCAAGGGAGCAGAACAGTGCTGGCAGATCTTTAAGGATGCTTTCCATAGAGCTCCAACCTCTCGATACCCACGTGTAAGAAATTGGGAAAGGAAGGCAAGAAGCTGGCATGGCTGAATGGAGACCTGCTGGTCAAACTAAAGGGCAGGAAGGAAATGCACAGGCAGTAGAAGCAGGGACCGGTATCCTGGAATCAGTACAGGGATGCTGCATGGCTGTGTAGAAATGGAGTCAGGAAGGCCAAGGCACAGCTGGAGCTGAACTTGGCAAGTGACACAAAGAATAATAAGAAGGGCTTCTATAGGTATATCAGCAAGAAAAGGAAGGTCAAAGAAAGCGTATGCCCCCTTGATGAGCAAGACCGGCAAACCGGTAACAACAGTTGAGGGGAAGGCTGAGGTACTCAATGACTACTTTGCCTCAGTCTTCACTGGCAGTGTCTCTTCCCACACCTCTCAAGGGGATGGTCTCTGAGACAGGGATTGGAGAAGCAAAGTCCTTCCCACTGTAAGGGAAGATCAGGTTTGAGACCACCTGAGGAACATGAACATGCACAAGTCTGTGGGATCTGAGGAGATACATCCCAGAGTCCTGAGGGAATTGGCTGATGTAGTTGAAAAGAAAAAAGTCCTGGCAGTCAAGTGAAGTTCCTGGAGACTGGAAAAGGGAAACATTGCACCTGTGTTTAAAAAGGCTAGAAAGGAGAACCCTGGGAACTACTGACCTGTCAGCCTCACCTCAGTGCCTGGGAAGATCATGGAGCAGATCCTCCTAGAAGCTCTGCTAAGGCACATGGAGGATAGGGAGGTGATTCAAGACAGCCAGCATGGCTTCACAAAGGACAAGTCCTGCCTGACCAACCTAGTGGCCTTCTATGATGGAGTGACCACATCAGAGGACAAGGGAAGTGCTACCAATGTCATCTATCTGGACTTCTGTAAGGCTTTTGACACGGTCCCCCACAACATCCTTCTCTCTGCATTGCAGAGCTATGGATTTTATGGGTGAACTGTTGGGTGGATGAGAAATTGGTTGGATGGTCGCACCCAGAGGGTAGTGGTCAACAGCTCAATGTCCAGATGGAGATGCGTGACGAGTGGTGTCCCTCAGGGATCCATACTGGGACCAGTACTCTTTAATATCTTCATCAATGACATAGTGTGATTGAGTGCATCCTCAGCATGTTTGCAGATGACACCAAGCTGAGTGGTGTGGTTGACATGCCTGAAGGAAAGGATGCCATCCAGAGGGACCTGGAAAAGCTCGAGGCATGAGCCCATGTAAACCCTGCACATGGGGTCAGGGCAACCCCCAGTATCAGTACAGGCTGGGTGATGAAGGGATTAAGAGCATCTCTGCCGAGAAGGACTTGGGGGCGCTGTTGAATGAAAAGCTGGCCATGAGCCAGGTATGTGTGTTCACAGTCCACAAGGCCAGTCATGGGCTACATCCAAGGAAGTGTGGCCAGCAGGTTGAGGGAAATGATTCTGCCCCTCTGCGCTGGTGAGACCCCACCTGGAGTACTGTGTCCAGCTCTGGAGCCCTCAGCACAGGAAAGATGTGGACCTGTTGAAGTGGGTCCAGAGGAGGCCACCAAAATGATCAGAGGGATGGAACACCTCGCCTGTGAAGACAGGCTGAGACAGTTGGAGTTGTTCAGCCTAGAGAAGAGAAGGCTCCAGGGAGGCCTGATTGCAGCCTTCCGGTACTCAAAGGGGGCTTATAAGATAGATGGGGACAAACTTTTTAGCAGGGCCTGTAGCGATAGGACAGGGGTTAATGGTTTTAACCTGAAAGAGGGTAGATTTCGACTAGATATAAGGAAGAAATTTTTTACAAGGAGGGTGGTGAAACACTAGCACATGTTGCCCAGATTGGTGGTAGATGCCCCATCCCTGGAAACCTTCAAGGTCAGGTTGGACGGGGCTCTGAGCAACCTGATCTAGTTGAAGATGTCCCTGCTCATTGCAGGGGTGTTGGGCTAGATGACCTTTAAAGATCCCTTCTAACCCAAAGATTCTAAGATTCTATGATATAACACCTCTTGAAAAAGGTGTAATTTAAATTATTATTGTGCAAAGAAATTGTGAGTTTGTATTGTATAAAGAAATTTTAAAGAAATAGTAAATTAGGTGTGTAACCAAATATTAAAAGTAAAGCTTGATGATTTTGTTTATTACAGTTGTTGTCTTCCACTACTATTTTCAGTATAGAGTTATGCTCCCCTTTAAAATTCCGATTTTTAAAGTGCGGGAGAGAGATTCTATCAGTAGCTGAAACAGTAGTAGGTAAGCTAGTCCCTTGTCCCAACAGAATAATTAAAAGTCAAATCTAGCAGTAAGTTCAAAGTATTATCCAGACTCTGTCATATAGAAACTCTACTGTGAAATGAGGATCTCTGCCCCACTGTGTTTTATAAACATATGAAAAACTTGAGACTTTTTTTTTGCAGTTCCCAGCTTGATTTCAATACAAGTTTAGTGACACAAGTAATGTATAACTAGATTAAATCATTTCAGTATTTTAGCAATCTTCTTTAACGTTCTCTTACTATTTCAGTAAGTGTAATAATGTACATTAGGCTTAAAGAACAAGATTCAGGTAAACAAATTAGACTTTAGATTAAAATGCGTGTTATAATAAAGGTGACATTTTTGTAGATGAAGCTGCAATATATTTAAATTAGAAAGACACTTACTGGGTTATGGAAAAGCTGAATCAAGTAAATGACCGACACTAGAATAAGATTGTCAAGTCTATTTATGAGCTTTTATAAAGTAATTGCCTGTGTGTGCTTAATTTCAATAGTGTCCTAATATAATTCCCACTGGGAATGCAACAAGGTCATTTTTTTAAATTAAAAATCCAACATGTTCCTTTTTCTAAAAGGGATGCCATCATAAAATCTGTACGACTAGTGCTATTATACAGCTTATGACGTGAGAAATCAGTGATATATAAATCCAATACTAACTTTAATTGACAAAATAGAGAAACCCGCTTTGTTGTATCACATGGTTTCATATCATCAGTGTATTTATGTGGTAGATTTATGTAATGACTGCTTTACACAAAAGCAACTTTTTTTTCTTTCCTAATTGAAAATGGTAACTTCATCATTTGCTAAATCTCCCTTGACTTGTTTTTCTTTTTAGTATGTGAAGTTAACATTCCAGTTTGCAAACAGCTGAAAAGTCTTGAGAATATATGAATATGGATAAATGAGTGTGTATTATTTTTAGGAAATAGGGAAGACTTCGGGAAATATTCAGGTGGGTATACTTAGGAAGGAGCAGGCAAAGGCCTAATAACAGTAAGAGCTAAGCTTCTGATTGCCCTTGCATAAAACTGAAAATCAATTTACTTTTCTGCTTTCAATTTCAGGTGACATATAATATTATGGTAGTATTTCTATAGAACGATCACTTCCTGAAATCTGCAATAGATATAAATGTAATATTCAATATTAGAATTTTATGAAATTTCAAATATGTTCTATACAGAATTAGATCCTCTTTCAACAAGGCATTTATGCATTTGCTTAATTTTGAGCTTTTGGGTTAAAGAAGATACCTTAGCTGAGACAGTATGAGTTGGTAAGTATGATGATCTTGGAATGCTTAATGCATTTTCTGACAAAACCACCATCTCTGAAAATTTGTGACCAGTTTCCAATTTCAGAAAGTTTCAGCCAATCCTAATACATGGGAACTCAAAGGCACCATTTAGGTTCAAGCACTTTCTTAAATTTCACAAAAGGTTAAATTCCATTTTCTACTTTGACATGTAAAAATACTATATAGGAGAGTGAGTTAAAAAAAAAAAGGCTAAGGAAAAAAAAATCCTTGACAACTACTGAACACATCTGGTTTTAAGTGACACGTTGGTTTTGCAAAAACATCCTTTCACCTTTCATAGATGAAGTCAAACTTTTCTGCAGAAAACTGTCCGGCTAAGCCTAACCACATCCCACTAAACTAAGGTTCTGCCATTTGTAGAGCAGTTGTTCAACAGAAAAATGACCTCATATCCCCAGTATAAGTAACGATACCAGCCAACACAGCCTTTGGCTGACTCCGTGTCTACGAAGACACTGAAAAATTCAGCAGTTCAGTGAAATGGAAGAGAATTCATGAGTTGCTTGTACACTGAGGGAGATAAGTCAGTAGAATGTCAAACAGAAACAGGGGAAAGCAGAAAGCAAAAAGGAAATATTAGGGTTATTTCCTCTCAAAAAACCTCCCCCAAACAAAGAATAGCCCCAAAATTCATCACTCCAAAACAAGAAAATATGAATTAGGACAAGTACTGTGATTTTTCTGTCTTTTTGGTCCATCTTGCCCCAGAAGTGTAAACTTGGTCTCTATATGTAGCAGCACATCTATATGTAATTTCTTTAAATGCTTTCCTGTAAATGTCCTCTATGTTATAAACAGAATCCAAATTTGTGATTGTAATTTGTAATTTGTAACTGTACTGATATACCTCTTTCTTCCCATATCTAGAAGAAAATGTTCCTCAATCAAGCATGGACTTGTTTCTTAGCTTTCTCCATATAATTTGGTTTACTTTTAAGAACCAATTAAACTTTTGATTTCTTAGACAGCAGTTCAGGCCAATTTTAATTCCATTACCTGAAGAGGCAGAGTTCACACTTCCTTTTGCTGATGTATTTTCAAATGACTGTCTTCGGGGTTGAGACAGTAAACACACAGGCACTGTGGATGTTCCTAGCTCAAGTATCAGTTGCCGCAGGAGGGATATCTTCACAGTATTTCATTTGCATGTCCATTTATGAGTTGGGTTTTTTTTCATAGTCTTTAAGTAAAGAATTAAAAATTAGCTATATACGTTATCACATGGTGTATTATTACTATTGATCACCATCCAACTCGTTTTGACCTTTGTTTACAGTCAAGACATGCCTTTGAGAATCCAAAAGTCATTGGCAATTCACCTATTTGGTTTATGCTGGGCCAATGTTAATTGAAGATCAGATGCTACAAATTTTGTCACACAGTAGTCATTCCATGATAGTCATAATAGTTATCAATAGAACAAACGACCAATACGTGATTGTTTGTGACCATTGGTATTTACAAGAAGACACAAATTTCTAATGCTACTCCTTAAAACCTCAAAACAAATTGGACTCTCTCCATCCCTGAATTACAACTAGATTAACATGATTGTCTCTTTCAAAGAAAGAAAAGAGCAAAAGAAAAGCAAATGAGGCTGGTAGCCTTTTGAGACTGAAAGAAACACTGGAAAAAATGCCATATTGTACCACAGAAACAAATGTCAGGTGAGATGAAAACAAATTAATCGTTTCTGGAGAAAAGCTTATTTCCTTTGGCATGTGCCTTTGTTATGTTTTCTTACCATGGATGCATTAAAAGTGAAGCCACCTGGATCTTCACAACAAAGCAACTGTGTCCAGACTTGAGAAAATTCTGTTTGTAATGAGTCTCTAGAGTTAAGTCATCATATAAAAAGAGGTCACTGTAAACTGACCTTACAAACCATCCACCTGTCTGTCCCATCACATATTGGCTTCTGCTAAACAAACACAAAAAAAATCCCTAAAGGTTTCCATTTCCTACCCTTCTCTTAGCTCAGAAGAAAAGACAATTATTTGCTGCCATTTAGATAAAGGTGACATAGCAGACATTTCATTGTTGTTTTTCAGACAAAGGATGACAAACAGCAAAGGAATCCTTTTGCTCATGGGATGATAAAAAAATAAGAATGCTGTAGATGAGAAATTCTAGCTCCGTTCTTCCAAAATAAATCAATGCGATGTAGTGTATTAACAAGTGATCTTAAAAATGAAAATAAAAGCTTGCTTTTGCTCTTGACGTTGGTGGGTATGGCCATGTATTAGGTCTTTTTAAACAGCTTATGGTACTCAGAAAAAACATGAAGTGAGGGAGTCAATTCATGAGCTAAAAATCCTTCTTTTTGCAGGATGACAGTGTATGAGTACATACATATACACACATATATAAAAATCGCACTTCAGAAAAAAAAAACTGTGAAAATTTCTAAAACAATTGTAGTTCTGTGGTCCTTAATATCACAAAGAGTCCCGGATTCTGATTAAGTGTAATTACCTATTCAAACCATAACCCCTGATATGAGCAGGTGGATGGTTTGTAAGGATCATGTAAGACATGATCTAAACTGTTCTATGCTGAAGATTTTTCATACACAAGCTGTTTTCAGAGCTTAAGATTCCTCTTGTTTTATAGTTGCAAGGAAAGGATGAAGTCTAGACAACTTTAACATTCTGAAAAAGGATCAAGACTCACTGTACTTCTGTCAGGCCAATTTCTTTTAGTGGAGAAAGATCAGATATGTCCAGGGAAGAGTAAGGATTAGGATGTATTTAAATCAAAAGGGAAGGAAAAAAATACCAAAAAGAAATTATAAAGAACAATCTTAGGAGAAATAGCCTCAGTGAAAGCAGGTAAAATGGTATTAACCTACTTTTGAAGGAGTAAGTGTTAATACTTTAACCTCTTGTTTTCTGTTTTTCCCACTATATATAGCTATAGTTTATATCTATTGAAAAAATAAAGGAAACATCTTATGCATGCTTCCAGTATAGGGAGGTGTTATTCTGAGTTAAAATTTTGATTTCTGTCAAAAATTCTTGGAGAATGCACTGGGAATATAAAATATGTTTGTATCAAGGACCTATAACATCCCCAGGAGGTTGTAGCCAAATATGTGTATTAAAATTTGTATTAATATATAAATAAAAATGAGAGAAATTTACTTCAAATTAATTCAGATTAATTTTAAACTAAAAAATAAAGTGCTTCTTTGGAGGCCAGTTGCTTAGGATCATAGAATCATAGAATGGTTTGGGTTGGAGGGGACCTTAAAGATCATCTAGTTCCATGTACATGTAAAGGCCAAAAATAATTTTTTTGACAAAACAGAGGTTAGATATTACAGAATCATATTTTATTTTCACCATTGCAACATGGTGTGGGATGTATGAATCTACCAAGGAATTATTTAAATGGGGAATTTTGGATTTTCACTAACGATGTCAGCATGTTTTTCATGTGTTACACTGCTTACCTAGAGAAATAAATATGAAAAAATATTTCAAGCCTCTCTGCTCCCTCCAGAATATTATGCCCCTGCAGTGGCAACACCATGCCTTCACAGTGCTGGGTCAGGACAACCTTGAAGATTCAATATATGTTGAGGAGATTTGTAACTGCTGCCCTGAGGTCTTTAGATGTGCAGCCTCTGTGTCACTGACCAGAATTCACAAGCTTCCACTTACATATTAAGCTTCTGTTTTTCTTAAGGAGAAAATGCCACTGGGTTTCTGCTAATTTTGTTTACATCTTGAGAATACTTCTGCAGTTGTAGCATAAGGTCAGGTAGTTGGTTTCTTCCTTCATGTCTTCTTACATTTCGTCACACAAATGGTGAGTACAGGTTGTCTCTGGCACATCTTGCATTATTCATTTTGGTTTGGACCAGAAGCATTTTGGCAGCTATAGCCAAATATCTGGGTTCAGCCAAACAATGTCTTTCTTTGTCTACAAGTGACGGTTTTGGCTGAATGCCACATGTTGAAAACACTGTAAAATTAATTCTTGACATATTGAACTTAGAGTCCAAGGAATTTATTCTCTTTCCAAATACGTAATTAAACTTCATGACCTTAGAGTGACTGCAAGCTAGAAATGAGAGTTGTTTTGCAGAGGTTTTGCATTGCAGTTGACCTTAGGTGAAAAATCTTTTCTGACATTACTGACTCAGTTATATAAACAGATCTTTCCAGAGAAATAATATTCTTTACTAAGAAATAGATTAACTGTAAATTAAAAAAAAAAAAAGGAAAAAAACAATTTCAGTTACATTAAGGCTGTCACAAGTTTACACAGGGCCAGGCTGCTAACAGATAACTAAGTCTAAAACATGTTCCTTCAATCATACCTACAATGCTGACACTCATACCACAGCAAAGCCCAATCATGATGGTCATCAGGGAGTTTTTAATTTTATTGGTCAACCATTTTTATGGGCATAGACATTCTGTATGCCAGGAACGTGTTCCTTAGGTATGTGATCAAGTGCTTTTAATGCACTGAACTTAGTAGTCACACTAAATATTTTTTCCAGGTAATTTATCTCTGCAGACTACTCCAGCCCTTGGTTCTGTCAAGATCAGAATCCTGAGCACAGAAATAATATACAACACTGTTACTCAGTTTTGAAAAATAGAAATAAGGGTTTGATTATGCTGCTGTTTACTGTCATAACTCTGTATTTATTATAAACTACTTTTGAGGAGGCATTGCAAATTTCTTTAGTGGATTTTGTCCAAAATAGCTGTTCTAGCTGAATAGTGTGAAAGAGTAGATCTGACTTGAGATACTGTTTTCCTTCCTACACTAAGCCTCCAAAAAGATGAAAAAACAGGAGGATAAAAGTTTGATGTTTTCAAAGATAATTCTACTAGTGGCAATCATGATCATTAGATGAAAATAAATAAGTCACTTTCATTATCATGTGTGCTGAAAGGAAGCAAGATTCACTGTGAGGTAAAAGCATAAAAAAGGGGAAATTAAAGGCTTTGAAAAATTAACATTGATCCCAGAGTGCACCTGGACTTTTATTTCCACTGTTCTGCCTCCAAACATCAACTCATATTCTGAGATGTTTTGATAGTAGACAATACTGAATTTAATGCAAAATAGACCAGACTTAACCCAATCAAGGGCTTTTCTTATGAAAACAAAAGCTGTTTATAACTAAGTGTTCTTGTCACTTCTAGTTCTACTGCACTGTAAACTCACACGATGGGTGTCATTTGGGCTCTGGGAACAATTTATTTTCCCAGACAATAGAAGGAAAAAGACAAAATTAAAAGATGAAATGAAAACTTGCCCTCCGTGCCTTGCCAGTGTTCAAGACCAAAGTAAAACATATTACTTTTGGCTTCACATAGTAATTGTAAATAATGTTTATAAGAAATAAAAGGAATTAAATGGCAGAAGAGGTAGTACTGCATTGTTTAATGTGTTGTGCTTTGCTCTATAGTGTTAAAAACAGGGATATGCCACACTATTGGTTCTTACAATATATTAAATCAGCCATTGCAAAACTGATTACTTACCTGCTAAGTAACTGATCTTGTCTTTCTGTTCTGTTTACCATTCATCTATAAATTCATCTAGTGTTTCTCCAGACTATTCAAGTTTTATTGATCCTAATGTCCTGTTAAAATCCTTTATGGACTTAGTGTGTCTTACATCTTTATCCCAAATTTGAGCTTCCAATTTATGCTGACCCTGCATATATCCCCCTAATACTCCTTGGATTCTGCCTAGCTCAACTGAATTATCAAATCTTCCTACTTGCAGCTTCATTCTGCTAATTAAATTCATCCCTGTGCTAAAACAGGCACCTCAGCTTTATTCTTCTCGTTCAATTTTAGCATAAGACTTTCAGACATCTGTCAGCCATTAGAAATCCTTTCCTAATTCAGTTTTTCTTCTGCAACTCACATCTTCCATATTTTTCAAAAGCAGACAACCAAAAATGGCTTTTCCCTGCTCACGACAAGAGTTGTGTAATCAGGGTGCTAGAGAGAGGATCACTGAATATCTGACAGAGAAGCTTTGTGAATCATATGGGTAGTTCTCTGACTAGTTTGAGTGTGCACATCAGGTTATAGATGATTACCTGAACTCTCACTATGAACTTTTGAGGTTTACTCTTCATTAACCATGGCAATCTGGTGTCATAATCCTTTGATCAAGATAGGTTCACTTTTCTCAAATAGGGGACATCAAGATTTTGCAGCCACAAGGACAGAACTTTAATTTAAAGTCTTCAATTACTGTTTATACATTATTGTATATTGACTTGGAGAATGGAAAAGCAGCATGGTTTTGTGAGTCCTTAAACTAGCATTAAACTTAATGGCAGCATCAATTACAAAAGTTTGAGAACTGCGACAGATATCTGGAGAATTAACAGATGAACAAGAGCATATTTTAATAACTATTATCTGAAAAATCCAGTAGCTTGTGACAGATGAGGAGTTACTGACCCATTCAGTTTGATCTGTTCTTTATTGCAATTTGAAAAAACTCACTCAAGAGCAGGCACCACAATATATAAGCAGAAATACTTTTAATATATCAATCCGAACTTCAGCATGTCTTTCTTCCCTTCACTGAACCTTTAAAATTTACAGATTACTTTGTTGGCTTTACAGTGAATTTGCACAAGAGGCTCCAGCTTTATTGATTTCTCAGCAGTTTTTGGTGTCCTGCTCGATCCTCTCTTTAGGAACAAACAGCAGCCAGAGCAGGATAAGGCGGACTTAACTGGGTATAAGTGACAGATAAAAGAATAATAATGATCTGGAGTTTATTTTAGGCAACATATATATTTTTTAATCTTCTGTTTACAACCCACCAAAAGTTTTAGTTAAACTTTATCTATTGTTGATCTTGTTTTTTATTAGTAAGCCATTCAACATTTCTGTATTTAGTTAAAATCAGCTTTTGTTGATATGCAATCATTCATTGTCAATGTGTATCATCCCAGCTGAACAATAGCTAGCATTAGATCCCATTTTCAACTTTTGTAATTGGAATGGTTCTTGCCAAAAATAATACTTTACTTTTAAAAGAGTATCTTTTAAACATGTTTTAAACCAGCATGTGATTAAGAGTCTACTTGTTGTTGTTGGCTTGAAATTCCTCCCTGCTTTTAGTATGACTTCTGTACTTCTTAGTAGTCCTTTGAGGTAATGAAGAACTTTATTTTTTTTATAAAACTAAATTTTCCTTGAGAGATGGCTTATAGGGACAGCTTGAGATGTGCCTTCATTTCCTGTGCACCTTACTCATAGTGACAAGTGAACCCTGCTTTGCGGGGATGTGAATTTGTCTCTACAAATTCCTACAAACTCTTTATCATAGAACCTTAGCACCTGTAATCTTGTCTAGCCCTGTTCAGTCCACCAATTTTAGCCAGGATGAAGAGATAAAGATCTTTGAGTTTTGCCACTTCATCTTTTGGAGGCTTTATTTTCTGCCCTTGACAATAAGCTGTACGACAGGTAGATGTAGCATCAACTTAGATGCGAGAGCAAGGAAAATTAAACATTGAAATTGTATCTCAATGTCACAGTTGCTTTCAAATAGTTTCAAGTCAGAATCAACATCTTCATTGTGTAAGGCATTTTGCAAAAACATTTAAAAAAAAATACCTTTCCTCCAAAGAGCTTCTTTGTGGTGTTGGATTTCCCATTAAAATTTGCCCTGCAGGTTTTAGGTAAATATTAGAGTTTTTAATAAGGACTTTAGTGAAGAAATAGTGTTCTGAGGCTTCAGTGTCATCTCACAGATTCCAACTAGTTGACTAAAGGTCTCGGTATACCTCAGTCTAGAATACTTGGGCAGTGTAGGCTAAAATATGTCTGCTAATCTGTGTATTGAAGTATAACCTGTTTCCACAAAGTGTGATGTATTTGATAAGAATTTGTGACTCTAAATATGACCAATGTGTCAAGAAAATTCCAAAGTATGCTCTGAACATAGTAATTCCTAACAATTTGACAATTACAATTTTCCTATAGGAGTTAAAACACACACACACACGTGTGTGCAGACACACACATCTTGTTTTGTGAAAATACAGACTATTGTCAGTCTTCAGTTTACTGTGATGCACAACAGTCTTCGTACTGAGCACATAATTTAAAATAGTAATGAGGTAATATGTGCTTCTAAACTACTTATATTGGCAGACTAAAGGTCCTTGGCCACTGAACAGAATCCACTAATGTTCACAGTGATAATCTTATTCACATCTAATAACAGTCTGTACTGGTTTTGGCTGGGATAGAATTAATTTTCTTCATAGTATCTTGTGTACTGCTATGATTTGGACTTGTGATGAAAACAGTGTGGATAGCAATGTTTTGGTTATTGCTGATCAACAGTGCTTGCACAGCATCAAGGCCTTTTCTGCTCCTCTTGCTGCCCAACCAGTGAGCAGGCTGGGAGTGCACCAGAGGTTTGGAGAGGACACTGCCTGGACAGCTGACCAAAGGGATATCCCATACCATATGACATCGTGCTCAGAAATAAAAGCTGAGCTATGAGTCACTGGAACAAGACATCTCAAAGCTCTCATTTTCTTGCTGTCACCCATTCCCTGAATTTGTAGAAGAGTTCTTGAAACAGTCATGATTTTTGCACATACAAGGGAAACGGAGCCTGAAATTTGTCCTGATCTGTTTACATTCTCATGTTCACCCTTCTACATATCTTCCTTCTTTTTTTTCTTTTTTCTTCCTTTTTTTCCCCCCTCTAGAATAGTGTTATTTAGTAGCAACCAGGCAGAATCACAAACTGTCCACTCCTTCTGTCTTCCCCCAATAAGATCATATGGTGAAGTAAGCTTGGAGAAGGTCATCCCACATGCAGTGTGTGAGTTTCCAAGGCAATTTTGACCAAGAAAAACAAGACAAATTGACCCACACAGAGCTATGAAGTTCAACAGATTGCTTCCAAGATAAGAGTTTGCTTAAGGTCTCAGAACATTACACAGTGCAAATTGCAAACATGTTTTTGTGTACAAACTAGCTGTGCTTTCTGTAGAAAAAAGAAAGGCTGGTATACAAAGATACTTGGACTTTTTTCCATCAAAAATAAAAAATGGTTTCTGCTGAAAACTATGCTTTTGAAACTAAATTGTTTTGGAGAGTGTTTCCTATTTCCACAGAAAACATTATTATTTCATTTGAAGCTAGACAAAAATATTCACAAATTTTCTGCTGAAAATTGGAATAGACCAACTCAGATCATTCCATGGAATTTCCAGTTCCCATTGCCCATGCTGGGCTCTGTGTTCAGATTTACCAGTCTCCTCCAGAGCTGATGCTTGGAAACATTATAAAAGATGAATTATAAACATGGAGTCCAGCTTGAATTACAACACTTTCATTCTCAAATGCCCCCACCCTCTCTTTTGTCTTCAGAATGTCATTATTTGTAGAAAGTCCCCTCAGAAACCAGAAACCCTTACCAGTCCCCAGCTAACTCTAAACACCATCCCAACCACCCCAAAGATGAAGGAATAACTGGTGCCTTGTTCCTTTTGCCCACAGAGACCTTGGAAAGAAGTCTCCATGACCCTAGAGACAGAGAAGACCTCCGCTGGGAAAGTTATATTATCTAAAGATAAGTGTCTTCAAGATAATATAATATAAACCCATGTGTTATGAAAACCCCTATTTGAATGTTTACACTGTTATGCTAATATGAGCTTATTTATTACCATAGTGTATCATAAGTCTTTGATAATATGTTTGGAATAGCACTCATATGGCATATGCCATAGCAGATCAGACCATCCACCCACCTAAATTCCTGTGACACAGTTAATACCTGTTCTAATATAAACCAGATAATGAAATTTAAAACTATTCTAAGTGGTCTGGAACAAATTGTCTAAATACAACAACAAAATGACAAAACAGATGTTTTTAAACAAACACATTATCCTTCCGTTGCCTGAAGTGTGAAACAAGACTGGATTTGTAATATCTTAAACCCAACATGTTGTGGGGCTTGCTACAATGATAAAGTCTTACAGGAAGGAATACTTTGAAGGGGGCTTGAGAGTTTTGTAAAAATAAGATAATTCAGCATTTAAGGTGGGCTTTTACTTGAATCATTCATACTTTATTACTATGTTTTTCTGCTTGTATATAGCCTCAAAATAATACAAGTCCCTTTCCCATGATAGAGTAGTATTTTTCAATAAATAAAAAAAAGGAAAATAAGATTTGATTTTTTTTTAAGATTATTTATCACATTACAGATATTTTCTATTTCCTCAAAAGTCAAGTAAGCAATTTAGACTGCAGCCTCTGGAAGAAAAAATTTCTCTGTTTTACAAATGACATTTATAGGCCATATGGTGCAGCTGACATTTCTTTTTCTAACATCACTTGCTAATACTTTCAGAAAGATGAATTACTCTTCCACATCTTAGCCATTGCAACGGCACAGAGGGAAAGATATGTTTGTTTCTGTTTTGCTTTTCAAAGAGTAAGTGTACTAGGAATATTTTATGTACAATACAGTGCTGTCTGAAAAGTGGCTAAAACTACTTGAGTCTTTCAACTGATAAAGTGATATGGCATCACAATAAAACATCGTTCTTTACAGTTAAAGGTTACTCTGAGGTAAATACCATCATTAATTTGGTGTAGGTAAAATTATTGTGCAATGTTTTCACACAAAACTAGAAAAACCGTCCCATTTTACTATTTTGAAGGGCTCTGTGGTGTCTTCAGATGTTTAAAAACTCTATCCAAACTATAAATCAAATTAAGGGTCTATTGGCAAAAGTTTAGGCATATAAAAGCTCAGATGCTTTAAAATTTACCTTCTGCTTCTACAGAATTTCTGAGTACTGAAGTTCGGTCTCTTGCTTTCTCCTCCTTCTAAGCACTTCTTCAGATATTGATCACATCCACATGTGATCAAACTGAAAATTCTGCTGGCTTCATCTTCTAAAAGTTTAAAATTTCTATCACTCTTTTTTTCATATGGAAGCATTGTTTTTTATGAACAGAGTCCTTTTTATGAGAAAATATGTGTGAAGATCTCTGAGCACTTGTGGGTCTACTACAAGTGTATACTGGGCCAAAAAAAAAAAGAGGAGGAAGATAAAATTGGAACTTCCTTGTTCTTTGTTGTTACTGCACAAAAAAAATCTATTTATTTTGCCTACACTACCTCCTCTGTTATGAATTTCATTTAGGTAGAGCTAAGGTAAATGTGCAAACACATCTGAGCTAAAAGCTCCATATACACTTAACATAACTGGATATATGTCTCAGGAAAAGTCTTCCAATTTATGGTTCTTTTTATGAAAGTTTTGAAACTGCAATTCTTAAAATGAGATACTAAAAACTGAAGCTAAACACTGACACTTAATTTGCAAGCTAGCCATAACCAGGAGTTATTTATTTTAGATATTAAATTCAGTTTCTTATTACCACTCCAACATTTTAAGTGAATTATGTGTCTGAAAATGCAAAGTTTATACTTTAGTATTACAATGACAGTGACCTTCAGAGCTACTTGACCTTCAGAGCTACTTTTCCTCCAGACTGAAGATATCAGAAAGAAATCCTTTACCTCGGTGCTTGAGATTAAAATCCTGTTTCTGGTGTCAAGATACATGACAAAGCAAGGGTAGAATCTTCAGTCTTAGATGTGATAACACTGGGAATATGATTGTTATAATATATGCATATATTTCACACCTTTCACTTGACACACCTCTTTACATCCAAGTTTGTTCTTCTCCAGTTTGGTCAACAATGTCAAACAATGCAACAAATAGCCCCCTGAGGAATTATTGCAACATAGCGAAATGTGGTTTATAACATCAGAACGTGGAAGAAAGCAAGTGGCAGTATGGTGTTCTAGAGGGCTAGAAGAAAAACTGCCTTTGTTTCTCGTCTTGGGAGCCTTTTCCTTATCTTCCACAACATTCTATTAAAGAAGTAATAGAAAACCTACACATTAATGGTGGTGTATGACACAAGACACGACACGACTAAGTTTCAGTGCTGTTGCCAAAAGCGTATGGAAAGCAAACTTTTCTATCTCTCAGATAATGCTATTGTCGTGGTTGTAAGCTGAACAATGAGCAGCAGGGGATTAGAGTAACAGAAGAGGAGCAAAGGACCTGTACCTAGGAGCTTTCAGTAAGAGAAGATAAGAAATGGAAGGGAGGGATTTGTAACAATATCATAGGGTACAATAAATTGTTCTCTATCACCCTAATGCTAACTGTCAAGCAAAATTTCAGGTTGCACCTCTATAGTGCATTGTAATAATCAGCAATCTTTTTTCATTGTGTAAGTTCCCCATAATTTTCAGTTAGTAACCCTGTTGCTTTGTAGCTGGTGGGTTTATATTTTATTATTTTGTAATTGTTATTATTGTTATTCTATTTATTAACCCATATTTCCAGTCTCTATTTAAAGCATTTTGTTGGATCATATTTTTACTAGATTTAGAAGGATCAGATCTTTACACCTTGCAGTCCTGAATTTGGTTTTCCTACTAGATGGTGGTAAATGCTGATCTTTGAAGGTCCAAGCAAAGAAAACAGTCTTAAGCTGCAGTACATGCTATTCTTTACAGTATTTCAATACTAAACAGACAAGACATTTACAGACAGCAAGTAGTTACTGAAGACTAAATACAACTATTGGTGTTTACAATAAACAGTAATTTCCCCTTAATCTGCATGATGAAGTTCTGGTTGATGCCTACGTTTGCCTAATGCCTGAAGGAAGTTACAATGGAAGTTTCAGTGTTGAGAATACACTATAACTTTGTATAAATTTTTCCTTCTGCTTATCTATTTATTAAAAACAAGTAAGGACAAAATTTCTCAGAATAAAACACTTTCACACATTTCACCCTATCAAATTTTCATCCATTTAGGAGTATACATACTTTTGTTAATTTTAATATGTTTCCACCTGAGGAACTACCTGTTTTGCCAAACATGACCTTTCTCTCTGATGAAGTATACTCTCCCTCTTCCTTCTTCAAGTGAGCTGCGCTTGACAAACTCACTAATATAGATGATATTCTTCCATAATCCTTTTTCCCCTTTTAGTTAATCTGAAATTATGACATAGTGTGTTCAGCAGGATGAAGGTCTGTTAAGAAAAAGAATAAGTGAATTCTTATGAAATATTATTCATATACTAGTGGAAGCTAAATATTGGCTTAAGTGCCTATATTCAGATTGTTAACATCTGTTTATTGGCTTTGAACCACTAAAGAGTGCTGGCTGGTTTATAGATTATGTTTGTTTACATCTCATGTTCCAAAAAGCCTGCAATTTAGAAAAGGTTGTTTCAGTCCTCCAGAACTGAATCAAGTTTTATTCTTCCTTGACTTAATACTTAGAGAAAACCTAAAAATTGCAAGTGTTTTTGCGAAGCCATTAACACACACCATCAAAAGTGTGGGACATCGGTACTAGTGAGATGATTCATAGCAACACAGTCCTTATTACATCAGTATGGCCCCATAATGGATTTAATTAACAGCACCATCTGCTTATTTCCAGAGTTTTCCTTCCCATTAGAGTGTCAGATCATATACTCACTTTTGTGAGTTCAACTATGTTTTCTGTGTTTTTCCTCACCCTTGCACAAACCTAAGTTTGATGTCCGTTGCCTTTTTCAGAACAGTCTGCTTACATCCATCATTGAAATAGTATTCTTTTCCTTTTGAGGAAACTAACAGTTTTGAGAGAGTTGACTTGGCTCTCGGAACTCTTTGTCTTTCCAAGTCATAAATGATTCTCTTGTGGTGACCAAATATTAATGCAGACGACATCTAGTAATGTTTTCAGTTATAAACCCATGAAGGGACAGGTCTCAAGAAAAATACTTCTAGCTTGATAATATTCATTTTCCATATCCTCCCCAAAAAAAGTAGAAATGGAAAAAAGGAATAGAACATTGCAACCTATTTCACATAGCTGGCATATAATGTTCTCCTTCAGTACAGCAACTTCAGCCAGAACTGACAGTAATATCTGAAAATAAGTCATGAAATTGGGAATATGTTAGTGAATGATTGCTCACATCTTAAGATGAAGAGGAGGCTTTCACTGAAAATTACCCCAAGAAATTATAGTTCCTCTCCATTACATTCTCCTCTAGCTTCTCATTCAATGACAAACTACTAGAAGCAGCCATAGGCAGTCATATATTAACTTGCCAAATACACCTTGATGAGACCTCTCTCTATGTTATTTCCTCATGTGCTCAAACAAATGTTGGGGTTTTTTTTCTTTTTTACTACAAACATGTTGGTACAACCAGTAAACAGTGTCTAGGGACTAAGAAGACTCTGCATACACAGTTGATTCCTTTTTCTTTAGAAATTACATAAAAAGTGATTTGCCACCTGCATTCGGTTTTCTACCAAATAAGTTAACTCATCTGTAGAATAGGACGTGATTATTAATTATTATCAGACCTATTTTGACTTGCTTAGTCTTAAAAATCAGAAGACAGTACGTGTCTTCAAAAGAATTTTGATTTACAGGATTAGGATTTAGGAAAACCAAAAATTATCAAGTCAAACATACAAAAGAGAATACAGAAGACATTTCCTTTTATTTTTAATTCATAGCTGTTCTTCTATTCCTCTGGTGTTTGACATAATATTTGAGACTTAAGATACAGTAATAGATCTGTTTCCAGATAGTAATCTTCAACTATGAAATCCTTGATGAGGACCTGTTTCACATGTGTGCATATGCCATACTGAGAATGCATTAATCCTCAATGATCATAGAATCATAGCATCTTCAGGTTGGAAGGGACCTTTAAAGGTCATCTAGTGCAACTACCCCCTGCAGTAAGCAGGGACATCTACAACTAGATCAAGTTGCTCATAACCCCATCCAACCTGACCTTGAAAGTTACCAGTGATAGGGCATCTATCACCTCTCTGGGCAACCTGTGCCAGTGTTTCACCAGCCTCGTAAAAAATTTCTTCCTTAGATCTAAATTTGCCCTCTTTTAGTTTAAAACCATTAATCCTTGTCCTATCGTTACAGGCCCTTGTAAAAAGCCCCTAACCATCTTGTAAGTCCCCTTTGAGTACTGGAAAGCTGCAATAAGGTCTACCCGGAGCCTTCTCTTCTGCAGGCTGAAAAAACCCAAGTCTCTCAGCCTGTCCTCACAGGAGATATGTTTCATCCCTTTAAGCATTTTTGTGTCCCTCCTCTGGACCCGCTCCAACAGGTCCATGTCTTTCCTGTGCTGAGGGCTCCAGAGCCAGATGCAGTACTCCAGGTGGGGTCTCACCAGAGCTGAGTAGATAGGCAGAACCACCTCCCTTGACCTGCTGACCATGCTTCTTTGGATGCAGCCCAAGATACGGTTGGCCTTGTGGGCTGTGAGCACACATTGCCAGGTCATATCTGGCTTTGCATCTGACAGTACCCCCAAGTCTCAATCCCTTCATCCCCCAGCCTGTGCTGATACTGGGGGTTGCCCCGACCCAGGTGCAGGACCCTGCACTTGGCCTCATTGAACCTCATGAGGTTCCCATGGGCCCATGCCTCGAGATTTTCCAGGTCCTTCTGGATGGCATCCCGTCCCTCAGGCATATCAACCGCACCACTCAGCTTGGTGTCGTTTGCAAACTTTCTGAGGGTGCACTCAATCCCACTATGTCATTGATGAAGGTATTAAAGAGTACTGGTCCCAATAACGGACACCTGAGGGACACCACTTGTCACCCATCTCCATCTGAGAGACGTTGATATGATATCCTGAACCATCAATGATATCCTTATTAATGGAGTCAATAAAAGATCTCAGTGCATAAAAGATGAGTCAAGTATATTTTTTGGTGAATGTTATTGAGCTCTTAATTTCCTTACGTACAAAGATACATTCACACACTATATTCTAAAAGAATTGAGGTAAGAATAACTTCCCCCCCGAATAGCCAAGAACACCATCTCTGACAACACACAGATTTTAAATGGATCTATTAAACAGAAGCTACTTACCAGTCTGACATGGTGTGACTTAATTTCTGCAATAGCACTTCAGTACTGTAATGATAGATTCAAAGTCCATATAAATCACCAAATTCAGTTTTAAACCTTGTTCTGGCACTTTATTACATGTGTTTTTGCCATTACTATTAGGTCACCCATAATGGCTAGAAATATAAAAATACGCATATATACATACTGCCTCCTGCCTTCATAACAGCACTATTGGAATACCAACATGTTTTCACAATGTTAGCATTTTGCAAGAAATAAAAGCATAGAAGTTTGGGCAGGGAGGATTTCTAGGGCTTAGTCTTAGAATAATTCTGGAAATGTTCATATGTATTGCTGATTTGTTAATGCATAAACTACCCCAATTATGAACAAACTTTGAGTAAAAACCTGTTAACTTATACTGGGATATCATACTGGGATAGAGTAGATTAATTAAAAAGTGTAATGTTGTAAAAGTAATTTATGTTATAATGACTATTCATGCACATATGGCATGTTTAAGGGAATAAAGTAGAATAAAAGCCATTAGAGTATCCTTGTACGTTTTAAGATACATAACTAAGCATATTTTATGAATGGCATGGGAAAATAAACATGAAAATATGAAAATAAATGTAAAAAGAGATGGTACTCTGCATTTGCTTTTCACTGAGACATTCTTTATAACAAGAAAAGAAAGAATATTCTAATAAAGGAAGACCATTTGCTTTTACTGGTAAGCTCTAAGAAAGATCTGAGCCTTGAGGATATACTGAAATTGAGGAACAAAATTCAGATGGATAACATTAACTGTCTGTACAATAATAAATATTCTTTTGCCTTTGTTCAATTGGATTTGATCCCATTTTTGTCCCTGTCCTTCAAGGACAGCAGGAACTACTATTGGTAAGGTTGAGGGGGACTAAAATAGATGCATTAAGAGTCACTGAAAAGTGACAAAATAATAATATACCAAATGTGAAAATACTGTGCAGCAATGTTCTTGCTTACAAGTTTCTGAGAATAAAATCAATACAACTTACATAAAATGAAATAAATTTACATGATCCACGTATTATATTGGAGTTGTTTCCCTGTGTTATTAACACCTTAGTTTCCTTCTGGGCTGAACTGCAAACAGTACCTCCTCACTACATGTCATTGCAAGATCCCACAAAATCCTGATTAGTATGGTATGCGTTTCCATAACAAAAGAATACAAACCAGAAATCCCTATGAACTGGTACAGATTATGTCTGCCTCGAACTCCGTACTTCGATGTGGTTTATTACTTTGTACTCAGAGTTTGTACCTCTGTCAAAACTTGAGTCTAATTAGAGCGCTGGTGCTGAAGATATACTACACCAGAGTTGAAGAGCAGTCCCCTGGCAACCTACCTACTGCTTTGGGGATGCAAAATTTAACCAGGACTTGGGCCCTCAACAGTAACATCTCCTGATCATGCTTTATTCATATAGCCAACGCTTGTAGGTTAACCACAGTGGGCAGCCAAGCACCACACAGCCATTTGCTCACTTCCCACCACATTCCCAGTGGGGTGGGGGAAGAGGAAAGAAAGAATAAAAGCAAGAAAACTTGGGGGTCAAGATAAAAATAAACAAAACAAAAAATTGTGGAACAACTGAAGGATAAGTAGACTAGGAGCGAATGGAATAAAACAAAACAAGCGATGCACAGGCTGGCCTTCACCACTTCCCATGTGTACACTGATGCCCAGTCAGCTCCTAAGCAAAAGATAGCTAGCCCTCCTAAAGCCTCCTCTTTTCCCTTTTATCGCTGAGCGTGACGTTATATGGTATGGAATATCTCTTTAGTTACTTTGGGTCATCTGCCCGGTTGTGTCCCCTCCCAGCCTATTGCGCACCCCCGGTCTATTGGCCGCAGGGGTGGAGGGCAGGCTGAGAAACAGAGAAGACCTTGATGCTGTGCAAACACTGTTCAGCAAAAGCTGTAACATTAGCGTGTTATCAGTATTGTTTTGGTCAAAAATCTAAAACATAGCACCATATGAGCTGCTATGAAGAACATTAACTCTAACCTAGCCAGGCCCAGTACACCAACCTAGCAATTAGCTCTTAGTATAAGTCTTCCTCTAATTCCCTTGCACATAACTGTATTTGTCCATTTTCCCCAGTCTCAGTAGTAAGAAAATTCCACTTCTGATGAATTGACAGTCTCCAGCAATGTCATGGAAAAGGCTTTTTAATTAGGGCTTGCTACTTTACAATATTCTGGAAGTATTTTTGTGTATTTAATCCCTCCTGCATTGAAAAGGTTATTAGGAAGTACTGACAGCAATTTAATACGAACATAGAAACAGGATGTGAAGTGGATTGTTAACATTAAGATGTCACCTGCTGTCTACATTGAACTCATGACAGGACATAGGTTATGGCCACAAATTTGTGATACCTCGTCCCAGAGCTTGAGCTTTTAATGAAGACTATGTGGGCCTCATTGCAGGTGATTAGTGAGAATACCTGACACAGTCTGATAAACCAGATGGTAAGAGCAAACATGGAGACAGTGAGCAATCGAGATAGTAATATGGAGCAAGAGATCCGAAAGGAGATCAAGCAAGTTGTATATTAATTAGGGTAGAAGTGATTAGCAGAATACAATGATTAAGAGACACAGTTTTGAAGGGCGTATAGAAGGCAGATGCCCTGAAATTATTTGTCAGAGTAATGGGCTGAAAGACAAAGGGCATGAACCAAAGCTAAGAAAAGACTGGTCAGCAAGGGAGCTCAGGATAAATTTCTTCACACAGAAGGTAATTAATGTGTAGCACTACAAGCTGTTAAGTGAGGAAAAACTAAGCCTCAAATGCTAAACATATCTGAGAACAGACAGATAGGTAGATGAGCTCCATGGACTAATTCTGTATATTATCTCCAATGCATGAATGGCCAAAGTAAAGAATTACTTAAATTTGTGGGATAATAAATGAAGTAGTTTCAATGAGACTTACAGTGATAAAAACCAAAGGCAAGCACAATTAGTGTAGTAGTCTCCACAAAAAAAATCACAGAACTTGTTTTGCTCCAAAAGATTTTAAGCAAAATTATTCTTCTTGATTTTGTTGCTAGCAAGAACAGGATTTCTGTGGATGCATCTCCCATGGAAGTTTGGCATCCCTAATGAGGGACAAAACCAGGGTTTGTTCAAAGCCACAGTTCCTTAAGGGAAGCCAAAATGAGGAACTTTAAAACACAGAAGATTTCTTCCCTGTTTGTTCACTGAATTTCCTGCTTATAGGTCCAGCCATGGAGCAGGCTGAGCATGTGTTCAAGAGAAGAGATCTATAATATGTTTTACCAACATCACAGCAGCAGCTGAGTAATCAGTCAGAAAAACAGTCTATGTGCCAGCCCAGATGATGGTTCAGCACTGAGCATGAATGTCATTACTCCATCCCCTCCACATGGAGGCCTCAAACAAGATCATAGAAACACAGAATCACACACTCACAGAATCATAGAATCATAGAACCATTGAATCATAGAATCATAGAATAGTTTGGGCTGGAAGGGGCCTTTTAAGGTCATCTAGTCCAACCACCCCCTGCAATGAGCAGGGACATCTTCAACTAGATCAGGTTGCTCAGAGCCCCGTCCAACTTCACCTGGAATGTTTCCAGGGATGGGGCATCTACCACCTCTCTGGGCAACCTGTGCCAGTGTTTCACCACACCCATTGTCAAAGATTTCTTCCTTATATCTAGTCGAAATCTACCCTCTTTAGGCTAAATCCATTACCCCTTGTCCTATCACTACAGGCCCTGCTAAAAAGTCTGTCCCCATCTTTCTTATAAGCCCGCTTTAAGTACTGGAAGGCTGCAATAAGGTTGTCCCGGAGCCTTCTCTTCTCCAGGCTGAACAACCCCAGCTCTCTCAGCCTGTATTCATAGGAGAGGTGTTCCATCCCTCTGAGCATTTTTGTGGTCCTCCTCTGGAACCTCTCCAACAGGTCCATGCCTTTCCTGTGCTGAGGGCTCCAGAGATCTTCTGCCTTTTCCCACTTTACTTATCCCTGCACTCAGCCAAACCAAGAATACCATCCACCACACTGCATCCAGCCTATTCTTACTCTTACCGTGCACCAACCCTATACCAATACCCCACTCCACTCTGCCTTTTTTCCCGCAACATATGCTGCAAGCAGGGCGAGACCTGCACTCAGCTCCACTGGCAAGACAGGTAGGAGCTCCCAGACCAGCAAGAATGTTTCTGGACACCCCATGTCGACTTGTCCCTCTGCACTCCTCCTAAAAGGCAAGCAGCTGTGCACAGCCAGGAGAGACCTGCTGCCACAGAGCAGCTGGTACCAGAACTACATCAGCCTACTGCTGGGAAATTTCAGGCTTAGGTAGCTGAATTTGTTCTTTTTGTTCTTATATAGCTGCCAATTATCGCGAATGGAAATACCAGCCACTGGTTTTCTACTGGATAAAAGCTTGCTGTATGTGAGTGCTGAACCCCCATCGTGCGGTGACGCAGATGATGCCTGCCTGCATGAATTCTCACCACATCCTCTGTGCTCCCTGCAGTTCCTGAGCAAAGGCAGGGCAAGTAAGATGGCACTGGAGGCAGCTTATTCCCTTCTGTGAATAGACACAGGTACACTAAATACAGCTGTCTCGGAGCTTAGTTCAGAAGTGTTTCAGAACATCATATGATATCTAACAGCTTCAGCCTTCCTTGGTGGAGGCTCAAGTATCTCCTAAATATGGGGATAAGTAAAACAGTCAAGTTATGTTCGTGCATTTTTCTGTAGGCTGAATAATATATTCACTGAGACCAAAAGTGTTAACCTTTATTACCCTGCAGATGAATTCCTATGTTAAAAAAAAATATTAGGAACAGATGCTTTATGAACAATATCTAGCTAACATATTGCTATGCATATTTAAATTTCACATCATTACGCTTTTCTTTAGTTTCCCGCCCTACTCAAAAGAAAACAAGCCAAAACAAACTGTCAACACTGGATTTTGTATGTTTACAATTTCAAATGCTTCTGCAAGGCAAACAATTGAATTGTTAAAATAAAATTAATACAATTTATACAACTGTGCCCTAAATCCAGGTTTTAAAGAAAAATTTTCTGTATTTCCATAGAACATGTTTAACCACAATTCAACTGATCTAATGCAATCTGTTATATTTTTTCAAGTCAAGTGGATATATAAACATTTCAGAATTAGCATGTTTAATAAGGTTAATGTAACTTATGTTTTCTAACATTGAAAAAAGTGTCATTTCCATATTGCATATCTAGAAGTTATTTTTGTGTAATAAGGGAATGTAGATTATTATATGAAAAGCTTTTTGAAGAGATTTATATACTAAAGAAACCAAAATGAGCCATTATCCAATTCAAATGATTGGCCTTAATTACATTTAAGTTCATCAGTCAGGATGATCTATGAAGTTGAAACGTGGATGCTCTCCAGACTGATATGGCGTTCAGCCCAACAGTAACAGAAGTTAAGTTGCAGTTTAAGTGCAGGAGAAAGCAAATATAGAAGTCAATTTACAAAAGGGAATTTCTGCTAAAATCTTTCTAGTTATCCTGCTCTCAAATAGCCTGAACCAAAGGTGCATAACTGCCCTCCAAACAGATCAGTGGGAGTGGAACTTATGCCTAAGAAATCCAGATGGCTCATATTACAGCCGTAAATAGTTTAGGTATATTCCCACATGTGAAAGAAAAGATTAGTGATACTGACCTTCTTTGTACAGCTCTACAAAGGAAGAGTGATATCAGGGAGGTAGCTAGGGCTTTGGGAAATTACTTATTGGCAAGTACTTTGTCTGGACATAGAGATAAAAAATAATTTTTAAGAATGCCGAAGACTAAAGTAGCCAGAAAATTACTTTCCTACATTCTTGGTTCCTTCATGCAAAGTTTTTAAAGAGTCACATATTTCTGAATTCTGTTTTGTCAGGAATTTCCTAATATCATAGGAGTTTATCACCAGAAAGTGACTATTACAGATATAAAGAAAACTAGACACAGCATCCTTTGTAATTAGTTCATCCATCCGTAGTATGACACAAGAGGTTCCGAAATTCTGGGTTGGCGAGGAAAGAGTTTGACCACCTTTTTTAGGCTGGGAAGCACACACAAGTCTAAATTCTTACTGTACTTCAAATTCTGGGAGACAGAAGGATATGAGGGGAAGGAAGGGAGGAAATGGGGAATGAAAATATTTATTTCAATGTGATTACAGCAGTTCTAATGCAAAACAAGAATAATTCCTACAGGTTCTGACCATTGTCCTTCCTTCTACTGCAGTCCATTGTGCAACACCCCAAGCAGACAATGTGATTATCAGGAACAATCTCCAGCCTGATACTTTCCTTACAGGCTGTTGCCATGAGATGCGCTGTCTCCTACCAGAATAGTTAAACATTTCCTGGTCACTAATCCACAAATCCTAACCTGTGGGAAGCTCAAGTCTGTTACATCCCTGTGCTGCTTGTGGACACTGGCTGGTAGAGACTGAGCAAAACAGAAAAGCTGACTTTGCTAACACTTTCTTTACTAACCAAATTAAAATGAGACAGACAGTTGGCACATCCTTGTATTAGGCAACTTCTTGTAACACTAACCTGGGCATAGGAACAACCCCGTGCTGTGAAGCCAGGATAATGAGGTAGCTTTTTCCGTGCCTCACACTCACATATTAGTATATCATTGACTTTTCTTTCTCCAAACCTACTTCACCCATCTGAGGCCAGAAGATGGACCCTTAAAGGAGTCTTGCTTTCTTTCCTCTACTAGTCATCCAGACTGCTCCTTTCCTAACATCCTTCTTCCCTTGTGGTTATTGCATTTGCACTTGGAAAAGGCTAAGGTAACCTTCAGTTTCCTAAGCCAGACTGCCCTGCAACACCTTAAAATTGTTATTCCTTTAACATTTGTGATAGTTTTGTTCTATGTCTGTATTGTTCAAAAAGTACAACTCTCTTCTATAGTTGAGAGTCTACGTACTAGAAAAAATGTTATACAAAACCATGACAAAACTTCATTTATCTACAGATTGGAAGCCACAGGATGAAGAAAGAGCCACATCATTGATTCACAAAACTGATTTATCTCCTTGCTTCCAATTAGAAGTAATAACAATCAAGATCTGTCTTACTACAAAAGTACAATTACTTTATTGTTAAGCATTCATGTTCAAAGAGTTTAATTTTTTTAATCAAATGAGTTGCCTGCAGGAGTATAAAAAAAATTACATACCTACACTATTCAGACTGTGATACAGACTGTGATGTTCATACTTGGCTTGCAATAAGATCAGCTCACTCAAATACAAACAGAACTCCTGGTTAAGTGCATTTCAGTAAAAGGACAAATCTCAAAATAATTCTAAAAATAAAAATAAACCTGTAAATGCACATGAACAGGAACTTCTCTATAATACTAACATTAAGCAAATGGGGGAAGATTACATCACCAAGTAGAAACTAAGTCAGCTCATAAAATATGATTCTACAAATTATTTATTGCATTACTCCTTTTCTCTAACTCACCAACATAATGGAAAATCCTAGGGAAAAAATCTCTAACATGATTACTTCAAGTATGGAGCCCAGAGGTGGTTTGAAGTTGCTAATCACCTTTGAAACTGGCTTTAGGTTCACTTGAGTTTCTTGGCTACATTTGTCTTCCCTTGAATTCCCTGTGCTCAGAATTACATAAGATTAACAATTTGCTGCACAAGTGATTTAATCAGAACGGAGCTAACACATCTCTGTTAGAAATCAGTAGCCAAGCAACCACAACCAATATTTATATACATATGTATGTATAAAAACACACACACATATTAGTTCTTGAGAAAAAAATATAAACCAGTGGAAAATACAAAATGCTGCAAAGACTTAGGAAGTAAAGTCAAGACTACTTCTAGATTCCGCTATCTATGTACTTGCAATAATCAAATAAATACAATTGTCTTTATCTTGATTTCTTAATGAAACAAGTATTAGCAATTTGCCTCTCAATACATCAGTCTCTCATACCCTAAATAAGTTTTAAACCTCTGGACAATTTCAAATGAGTTTATCAAAAGGGTGGAGATTGCAGATGCTGGAAAATTTTACAACTGGCAGACAGGTTTTTAATAAAGCCAGTGAAGGAAGCAAAGAGCCCTGATCCAGGCTACTTGAACTGCCTCACAACCTGCAAATCTAATCAGCTGTATGTAATTCTGACCAGCAAATGCAGCATATAGCAGCCAGCAGGCCAACCGAGGGCAGGGGAGCTAGCAGTGACATTGCTAAGTTACATGGAGAACAGAAGATAAGGCTATGGGATGAAGGTCTGTCTCATTAGTAATGGAGTGTTGAAAGGGACAAAGGAAAGATTTTAGTATAATTAAGGAACTAGGGAAAACAGAGATTCTGAGAGCGAGAAGTCACACGTGTTTAGGGCATGCAGGAAAAAAATTAGTGTATTTTAGCAGGGTGAGTGAGATGTAGACAATCTAGACAACCTGAGGTCTCTTTCTACCTGAAATATTCTATGAATCTAGGGCAGAAAGACTCCAGTGCACAAAATGCACTATTCTGTCATAAAAGAGACTTCAGTACTTCCAGTAATCACAGAAATCACAGAAACACTAGGTTGGAAAGGCCCTTCAAGATCATCAAGTCCAACCATTAATCCAGCGCCACCATGTCCCTAAACCATGTCCTGAAGCGCCACATCCACACGTTTCTTGAACACTTCCAGAGATGGCGACTCCCCCACCTCCCTGGGCAGCCTGTTCCAATGCCTGACCCCCCTCTCAGTGAAGAAATTTTTCCTAATATCCAATCTAAACCTCCTCTGGCGCAACTTGAAGCCATTTCCTCTTGTCCTATCGCTGGTTACTTGGGAGAAGAGGCCAACACCCTCGTCGCCACAACCCCCTTTCAGGTAGTTGTATAAAGCGATAAGGTCTCCTCTCAGCCTCCTCTTCTCCAGACTAAACAACCCCAGTTCCCTCAGCCGCTCCTCGTAAGACTTGTGCTCCAGACCCCTCACCAACTTCGTTGCCCTTCTCTGGACACGCTCCAGAGAAGTACTGCCGAAACAATTTTTTTTCCTAAATTATGTTTTTTCAGACGACATTAGAAGATGTATGCCTCATCCCATGCCCATGTAGAACAAATTTGCTTAATACTTGACTTAGTACTTGACACTAACTCTGTGAAAAAGAAGTATTTTCCAAAAGGGCGTTATTATTGGTATTTCTGTAGCAATAAACTCTGGCTCTAATTCCAATACGTTGTTATATGATATTCCAATACGTTGTTATATGATAACTAGAAGTCCTATTTCTCTAAGTGCTGCTGGGATCAGACCCAGGATTATTGGTAAAGAAGTCCTAACAACTTTGCAGTGTCATTTTAGTCCCTGACAGTAGGAGGATTTGACCTCCCATTTTGAACACCATTAAGTTCTCAAAGCACTTATCCCTACTGACAAGCATTCTCCTTGCAGCAAGACATATACCAGGAAGAGAGTGAATTTAATGTTTTTTGCAAAATTATAAGAAGTATCCTTGCAAACACTGTTCAAATTTTTCCTGTTATTTTAGTTTGTGCAAGCAGGCAAAAAGTATGACCACATTTTAACTACAAAGCAGGCCCTTCTTCTAGCTGACTAGAAAGGCATCCATGACACTTAAGGAAAAAAAAAAGCAGTTTATAATTTCTGCACTAAAGATCTTGTAACTGATGATTGATGTAGTCCCCATTTATCAGTCCTTGCCTTAGATAAACACAACACTACTTTAAATTAACTTCTGCTCTGAGATCTCCCATGTGGCTTTGCAACTGGGATTTGAGGTTGTTGGCATGTCCCCTCCGGCTATGTCTTTATTTGCCTGTCAAACAATTCTTGCCCACCTGCATCAGCACGTGTCCCACAGACCACAGTACTGCAGAAGACTTCATATACTGGGAGTTAATATTTTCAAAGTTATCACAAATATGAGAGTATACCGAGGACAGTACAGAATCACAGAATCACAGAAACACTAGGTTGGAAAGGACCTTCAAGATCATCAAGTCCAACCATTAATCCAGCGCCACCATGTCCCCTAAACCATGTCCCGAAGCGCCGCATCCACACGTTTCTGGAACACTTCCAGAGATGGCGACTCCACCACCTCCCTGGGCAGCCTGTTCCAATGCCTGACCACTCTCTCGGTGAAGAAATTTTACCTAATATCCAAAAGGTCTATACGGGATGAGGGCCAGGCTCACAAGAAGACTGATGCAAATAAACATTCCAAACAGAAAAACAAAACCAAAAAACAACCAAACAAAAAAACCCCACAACTCACCTAACTAAAAAGCTACATTAAGGCTATTTATTACAAAAATTTGCAAAGTTCATGCCAGAGAATAGAAACATTTAACTACCATTAAAAAGAGCTATAGCAACAGTATATTCCTTCCTGTCAGGATCAGAGTATCTTGAGGTTCTCATTGATTTTCAACCTCGATAGTGGGTGAAGATGTTATGCTCGTTGAGGAATACATCACTGAACAGTTTGTACAGCCCTGTCCCTTTCAATTAATCCTCCAAAAAGAGAAATTAGGAATACAAAATTGTTATTCAACAAGACTTACACTGATTTTTTTTTTAATAACAAAGAAACCTAGTATGAATATATTCCTAAGAATTTAGGTGAAAAGTATTTAACCTTAAGTAAGTGAAGTTTTGAAATGTTTTGAAGTTTCATAAACCATAGATAAAGGCCCCTTGGGGATGTAATTTTCCCAGTTGGAAGCATAAATGAGCTCGTGAAATAAACATTACAAAGTACTTTTATTTTTTAGTTCATATCTTCCTTCAAGGAAAAATAAAATACATTATGAGGTGGGTAATTTTCTCCAACAGTATATTTGCTTAATATTTTGCAGCTATGCAACACAGAAACTTGTTAGAATTATTTCTGTAGACAACATAAACATAGGGCTCTTAATATGAACATTTTAATCCATTTTAGAGATCAGCAAACTGAGGTGTACTGCAATTAATAACTAAATTGTTTTTAAAAATGCATTTCTAAAATTAAAATCTAGCATAAATAGTCATTAACATAAAATATCTTTAATTTTGAAGGCTACTTTGGTTTTAGTTTAAATAAACTGATTTGCTGCTTCAGAAGTTGTTGGAGACATTGCTTCAGTGGGGCCTTTGATATATTCACTACCATTTCCTGAGTGGACACTTGGCTAAGGTTAAGAAGAATTGGGGGTTTACAGAATTATGTGATTTAGTGTTTGATCCTAGTAGGAAAGTTGGACAGGAAAAAGATTTTCTCTCTGGAAAAATATTTCTGATATCAGTATTTCCTCCATTTTGCACCAGGCTGAAAACTTAATGTTTTGAAAATAAGAAATTCATACCTTTCCCAAAAGTGAGTAGCTGACCTGTAGCTAACTTTTATCCTCAGTGCTCAACAAAGATACCAGATACATGGATTCAGCCTCAGTGAGTGCTGTAGGAACCATTCCATTTTTTTTACTACCTAAACAGGAATTAAAAAACTAGTTAATTGTACTTATTACCTGAAGAGGGACCTATGGGCTTGAAAGCTGGGTTTGGTTGGGTTTTTATTTCCTTTAGAAATGAGTGTTACTTCTACTCATTACTTTGCCTTTTTTCTTTGGAGCAATTCCACTTCGTCCAACCAAAGTATTTATTAGCACAACGACAGACTCCAAAGCTTACGTCCTGCCAAAACTTTCAGTACTTCTTTGCTCTTTATTTCAACATAGACAGAAGCTTTTTAATTCTACAGGATGGTTAGTATTTAAAATAATTTATTAAATATTAAAATACATGTCATCAACATTGCAATGATCACTCCTCAGTGGCCAGGTGTGCTCTGCAGATAATTGCAAGTCCATAAAAAACAGGAAAGCTTTATCCCGAGCACCAACATGCTGCACAAATGCTTTTTTGATAATTACATTCATTAGGAGAACAGGAATTTTCCAGTCTTTTTGCGTGCTTAACTGTTATGTTATATGCTTTCCCCAAACTCTTTAGCTTTTAGGATTTTGCGGCCTTTGACATTTAAATTTTTTGAAACTCTGATTGCCTTATTAGCAAATTAGTCTTGCCATTAGTCACAGATTGTATTTATTTAAATTTAAGTTTTAAAATTTTTCCAGGCTACAGGAGATTTGAAACAACAACAAACAAACCTCAGTGGTATCAAAGTCTGGATCCAAACGTCAAACATAGACACTGAGCTCTGATTTAGCCCCAAGAATCCACCAGTAAGGCCCAACAGCAATCCAAAACGATCAGCGGAATAAACAGAGGTCAGTCTAAAGTCAGATATGTTCTGTGTGAATCTGCCTGCAGTGCTTTAGGCTTCACTGTAATCCTCAGGATAGCGGTAGCCTTGAGTATTGAAATATTCTGATCTAGCTACCATAGGTCTGGGACTCAGACAGTATATTAGTGTGCAGCCCGCTGAGGGCAGGGAATTACAGTGGGCATGTCTCCATTAGCATGTAGGCAACCCACATTTTTATCAGAGTTGCCACAAAGTCTAGAATATAGAATTGAGTTGGCTGTTGAGGTTCTACTTACCACATTGGTAACACTCCACTCTCAGATCAAAAAGAATAACAAGAACAGTGAAAATAAAGAACAATATTTCACATTCAATTTGCTTCGGTTGCCAAAACAACACAGAACAATCCTGTTACTAATTCCCAGTGATAAGGATTTTGTGGCAATTACGTCATCACTGCGATTACTTTCACAGTGAACATTGTATTCAGCCCGTGTAATCCCCCACTGAGTAGCAGTGATCTCTCCGCCTGTTGTAATTAGACAAAAGTTTCAGGACTGCATTAGGGTTAGACAGAATCCATTTACAGAGTAAATGGGAGTGAGGTCAGCAAATTACACATAGGAGGCAGCAGTGGTAGTGGAGTAATGGTCATGCCTTGAATGAGGAAAGAGGGTGGCCTTTTGAGATGGAAAACTAAACAAAGCCTTGAGCTCTTGCCAAATCTACAAACACTGAGCAAAGAAAACAAAATCAAACAAGGTAAAAATTATAAAAGGTCTCCTTGCACACATTTAGGGAAGCCAAGTATAGTCCTGGTTATTGTCATAGCTGAACTGTTTTTGGCAAAAGCCACATTTTTAATAAAATAGTCTAGTCACTGGGCACTGAAACTCCATTCCAAAGTGGAGTTTATTCTGCTGGGGATATAAAGAGCTATTTTTCTTAACTAGTCAAGCCACTCTGCCCACCACAAGCCTACTTCTGCTCTACTGAAGTCAATAAAAAGGCTCTTATTGCTTTCAACAAGCATGGGATCAGATCCAATGCCAAAATCATCCAGGAGGTAGAAAAGAAAATAACAGCTGAATAATGAAATGGCATGATGAATACCTGCCATATTTAGCACTGCTTTTATACATTATTTTTAAAAGAATAACAGGAAAGCGTTTCCATTTTACTGAAACATTCATCAGAAATAATAGATGTTTCATCAATGCATAAAAATACCATGGAATTATTACTTTGCTTTGTGCATTGTTGATGTGAAAAAGAATAGTGGATCCATAGGTTCCTTTATTTATTCAAAGTGTATCAGGAACTCTAATAAATAAGACACGATAGATCAAATGTATGTGTACAGAGAAACTGTCTATCTTTGCAAAAGCCCAAGAAATCCCAAATTTTGGTTACATGTAATGTTTTCATTAATAGATAGATATCAGAAAATGAGCTTACTAATTTCAAAATGATCACTACAGATAACTGTTCATATATGTGATGCCAATTAGTCTAGACTTAGAGATTCTCAAGGAATTACTCTGAAAGTGTTTGCATTAGCAAACTACAACTAAAGAAAACAAGAATGCACCAAAATTTGATTTATTTGTTGAATAAGCAAACTATGGTTGTCTAGAGGTAAAGAATGAAGACTGTATCAAATATAATCCCTAGGCTAAGAAGCAGAGTAATAAACGGTATCTTTTCTGCTACAGGTTCTGATTTTTATACAGATTTCTCCTATTTTTAGTTTTGCCTAAAGCAAGTGGTAAAAAATAGTAAAATTATTTCAATGAAAGAAAGCATAAAGTATAATAAAGAAAGCTTTTGTGTGTCTCCTTCCCCACTTTTCCTCAAAATATGTGTTACTTCCAACTGTCCGTAAAGGCCTTTGCACATAAGAAATTTGGTACTGTCAAAACCACCACTACTTATCAAAGTATAAATGCATTTTAGGCAGCATATATGTTGCTAAGCTATTGGAACCGTCTATTGAACTTTTAATGCAGCATCTTCCATGTTATGCACAACACTCATGCACTAAAAAGAAAGCTGATTCTCTACCTTGTATCTCATAAAGACAACTGGATTTGGTATATTCAGCTAAACGTTATTGAAATCAGTGCAAAACTGGTAATAAAAATACAATAAAGATCATAAACATTCACTAACTTATGTTTTATATAGTCGGATAATGATTAAAATCCATGACAAATGGCTTCTGTAGTACTTACGGTGTCAGGTTGTTTTGAGGTTGGCGAGCTAGCAAGAGCACATTATATCTTCACTGTTATAGTCTCCTTCCCTTGGGAAGAAAAGGACAAGTGGGGAAAGAGGGCATGCCTTGAAAGTCAAGAGGGTCATCTGAACCCAGAAAATAGGGTGCGCTCATATTGTGCTTCTCTTGCTAGCCTCTAGGATGTTTCTTCATTCTTCTTGATGATCACACTCTCTTGTTGGATTTTAAATAATATGTAATGGTATCAAAGAGGTGTTTGGTTACAGGGGTACAGAATCTCCTACAGCAGAACAAACTTCCCTGAATATGTCTCAAGGCATAAAAAATAATTATAATCTTACTAAGCACAGCTTAATGTAAACTAGTGAAGATGACAGAAGTGCCTTCAGCAAAGTCTAAGTGTGACTGAGACTCAGAGATTCGTTCTGTTTTACATCAGTGCTCCCTAGAAGCAATTCTTCTTTCTATTTGACATGTGTTGAATAGACATTCTATATATTTGGCATCTGCTTCTATCTACTTTCATATGTATATATACGTACTGCTTTTATGTATATATAACATATTCGACATCTGCTTTCACAGATCTAGAAAAAGTTAATAAACCATTGACTAAATATAAGCTCTCATTTCTTCTGCCTTGTTCAGTTTTTGCAAGAACTTATCTTCTGAATTACAATACTTTCCAAAAGCAAAACAAATTCTGGCTGAAATTATAGTTTAAAACAAACAAACAAACAAACAAAAACCAAATGGCAGCACCGATTTAGCGCTGATGGTAAATTTATTGGTAAAGTTTAGGTGATAATATCCATGGTATTTTCCTCATAGACTCCTTCACTTTATTATGTGCAATGCAATTCAACCAGAAGAGCCAGAAGAACTTTTTCAGCATCCCATGGAGATAAAGCAGGCCACAAAATGCACACATAATGACAATCAAATATTTCATCATGCTGTCTACACCATGCACTGGAACAGAAGGAAAACTGAATGTCGTCATCTACAGAACTGTGACAAAATCATTGGCTATATAGAGATCCTTAATAGAAATGGTAACATTGATATGAATAAGGAATAAATGCAAATGAATTGGTGTGGAATCACCTGAAGGGAAAAAAACAAAAGAAAGGCCATGAGAATGACAGAATGATAGAATCACAGAATGATAGAATCATAGAATTGTTTAGGTCGGAAAAGTCCTTTAAGATCATCAAGTCCAACCGTTAACCTAGCACTGCCAAGTCCACCACTAAATCATGTCCCTAAGCACCACATCTACACATCTTTTAAATACCTCCAGGGATGGTGACTCAACCACTTCCCTGGGCAGCCTGTTCCAGTGCTTGACAACCCTTTCAGTGAAGAAGTTTTTCTTAATATCCAACCTAAAACCTTCCCTGGCGCACCTTGAGGCATTTCCTCTTGTCCTATCACTTGTTATCTGGGAGACTGACACCCACCACTCTACAACCTTCATTCAGATAGATGCAGAGAGTGATAACGTCTCCCCTCAGCCTCCTTTTCTCCAGAGTAAACAACCCCAGTTCTCTCAGCTGTCACTTATAAGTCTTGTGCTCACCCTTCACCAACTTCTTTGCCCTTCTTTGGGCACACTCCAGCACCTCAATGTCTTTCTTGTAGTGAGGGGCCCCAAAACTGAACACAGTATTCAAGGTGAATCTAACAGGTCATCAGGGTCCTAGCACAGACCTTTGTGCTGCTTCTCAGGACACTCAGGTTGAGAGAGAAATCTTTGTATTTCACGTATCTGTGACAAAAGATTGATCGCTGCCAGCTCCTACAGTGTACAAAAAAACATATTGAAACTCAGCACATGGTAAGCAAATGAAGAAGGCACCTGGAAATACGAGTAGGACTCAGTAGGTGATGTCCCTTTTCCTCACTATTATCACAAGGAATCCTGGACAGACTAGTTGCATACAAGCATTTTGGCATCTGATAACTGGCCAAACTACACGACACATACATCTTGCTGTTTGTGAGTACAATACTCGTCTGACCTGGTTTTTTTAGATATCCCATGTGTGAAGGGTGCAACATCTAATAAAATTTACTTATCTGAAGACATTTGATGTTATACAGGATTTCTGATTTAGCAGAATGATACAAAATATACTGAAAACACAACACAAATTTAAGTTACTTAACAAAGTGTAGCAATTGCAATACACATTTCAATCACAATACCAATCTGTTCTCCATTACCACTCTTTATAATATGCTCGTCATCATGACACTGGGCATGCCCAGTTGCCAGGAAGGGATACATGGGTTAAAGCCAGCTCAAGCCCATTGCTTCCTTTGACAATCTTTTGCCTGTTGTTCAGTTTTTATAGCACATATACACTCCCCCCATGCTGGTGTGGCTGACTCAGGGACACATTCACGCTCTTTTAAATGAGTCTATTAAAACGGTTACACCACCAGTTTATCCACTCAGTTGTGATGTAGTCAGCTGATCCAACCAACCAACACAGCTGACTAAAACAAATGCCACTCTCAGGTCCCCTGTGTGTTGAGATAAAGTCAGTTTCTTTACAGCAGCTGTGGTCAGTCACACCCCACATTATTTCTGAGCTTCATGGGCACATCGCCCTTGCCCATTGCCTCTGAGCCTTCATCCATTGTAGGGCTTTATTAGTCAGTCATGGTGGTATGACAGTGTGAGTATATATAAACAAAATTAGTTGTTTGCATTTACACCTTCCCTAAGAGCTCACATTGAGGTTTCCTATGTTTTTGTAGCAATGCTGCAAGAATATTCCTGGAGAAAACCT
>NW_010533760.1:0-30781 GCF_000687285.1 Phaethon lepturus
ATCATATTTATTGTCAAAAATAGATAATTAAATGAGACCGAGTCATATTTACCCTCAAGACAACGTAAGAGTTACCTGTATCTAAACAGAATTAGTAATTGTAAAATTTGTTCAAGAGTACCCTTTCAAAGTTTGCTTTTAATGTATACTTATGCTAGTAGAGCTAGACTACAGTTTCGATGTGTTTTTCACTGTCAGAAAAGACCATAATCTTATTATTTAGATCTAATTTGCAAGTTATTATTTTCATTAAGAACATGAAAAATGTATTTTGTTTTCTCTACAGACAGGTCTTTTTTTGTGATTTAGGTAAGGTAAATTATTAGACTTATGGCTGGATCAGCAATTTTTATTGTATACATTTCTCATTAGTGTAAGTTTTTTTCATTTGCCTTGTGCTAAAAATACTTACATTGACCACCAGCTACCTGTGGTCAGTCACAACTAGTTTAAGTAATTTTTCATGTTTACAATTATTTACAATTTTATTTGGCTCAACTTACCTAAACCACTACATCACTTTCTTTTCATTTTTCATGCATGCCCACAGCTTATAATGAACTTTCAGTAGTTCTTTATACCTCTATGAAATATACCTATAGTTTTCCTTTTACATTTATAAAAAAAGGAAACCAAACTGGAAGTATATAGTGTGTGATAAATTGGTATATTTTTCATTACTAAGGAATGTGAACTATTTTCTTTACTATAAATTTAGCTGGTTTTGGCTTTGAACTTTTACACTTCAATCAAAGTGTAATTTTGAACAAAACTGTTTCTTAACTTTTATGGGAGGCTCAACTAGATCTCCTTTTTCATTGTAACTGTTGTAACTATTCTCAAACCAACTCCAAAGTTGTCTTTGCTCAAGTGAGGGCATCTGCCCATCACAGCAAAAATGTCAGTTACTTTTCTAAATTTAAAGTTGAAGAAGTACCTAAAAGACTCATATTCACACAGTTATTTCTTGGTTTGCTGAAGTTAACATGTTTAAATAATCCTGAGGTATTATTGGAGTCCTACCACGTTCTACACTTTATTTCTATTCTACATATAGCTACTGTTTGCCATGTTATTGCTATGCCTGAACTATCTTCTGTCTTTTCCATTGATTGCTTTTTGTTGTTGTTGTGATCATATTTCCCACATTGAGTAGGATAACATTTGGCACTGAGATAGTTATTCTAATGATTATGCACTAGAAATTTTATGAATGTCACATTAATAATGGTTCTCCATAAATCCAAAGTACAAATCTCCACAGCAAATCTTGCAGCATTAGACAGTTTAGGGGAAAGAACTGGCTATTGTCATTTTTCCTGATTTAAGAGAGATTATTTTCCCCTCTCTGTATCACGATAAAAATGCTGTGACATGACCTATTTATCTTATCTTGTCCAGCCTCTGGGAGGCAGAAGGTGTAGGCAGAGAGTGGAACTTGCATGTCCAGCTTGTGGATTTTTTCCACCTTGCCTCCTGTGGAAGAACAAAAGAATGCATGCAGCTGGGATCTGCATCCACCCCATTGTTTACCGTTTCTCATACACTCTAGAATTAAGGTGCTTTGTTTTTTTTTGATTTTTTTTTTGAGAGATAAATTCATAAGACTTCAATAAATGAAGTAAGACACTAAAACTGTATTCTGAGTAACAAAATCCTATGCATTGGTCACAAATGAAGGGAGAACAGAAAAGGGAAGGGAGGACAAATTAAGCTGTGAATTTCTCCAAATTTGTCTGACCCGCTTCTTACCTTTCTTATACCATCTTTGAGCAATAGGTTTATGACTTAGATAAAATCTAAGTAATAGGTAAAAAGACAAGAATAACTGAAGAACAGATAGTCATTTGTAAGTAAATGATAGAATAAGATAGTTATTTGCTCATTGTCAGACAAACTCTATGCTATCCCCATCCTTTGGGTGAAGAAAATGAGGAAAGCTAAAATAAAACAAATCATTTTCTACACTTGTAAGGATGTTGCATGTAAGCTTGGAAAACCAAGCTTTAAATGGAACTGAAAAGCATGTGTCACCAAGTTGCATACAGATAGCAATCTCTTTTTTATTTATTTTAAAGCATTACAGAAGCATTCAGAAGACAAGTCATCAGTCAGCAGTGACAACCAACATGAAAATGTATAAGAATAAATTGGGTTTTAATTTTTCTTGACTAAGTATAGACATCTATCATAACTAATGTACTTCTAATAGCACAGCATTTTTTTCCATGGAATAATCTCATCTATTTTGTTATGTGACTTAAAACTAATTAGAAAGCAACAGTCCTAGCAGTTATAAGAAGAAAGGCAATATTTCTTTCAACCAATGTAGGTGAAATCTACTGCAATTAAAGTTATGGCAAAGTTTATGCAAGAACAGAGAGATCATATCTTTGCTAAATAGGCTGTGAAGTCCTCCTACTTTTGGTGCCTAATTACTGGTGTCATGCTTGTAATAGCGGCATCTGTGCACACTCAACACTCTAATGGGCAGCTCCTACAGGACTAATGAATTTTAATTGATGGTGTTTAGCGTGGCTTTTGGTTTCTGTCTCTTGTAGAGGAGGCTATGCCCTTCTGCTCTTCTGTCCCCAAGTGAGCTGCATCTCTGCTGGGGAGCTCATAGATACAGATGGTCAACAAAAGGTGAAGAATGCCAGAACTGTCTGGGCATCAGTCGCTTTTCAGTAAAGATAAAGCTTGAATTGCTAATCAGCTTCCTTTTTTCCACCCAAGCTGTTTACGCTGTGGGCTTAATGTTAATCTCTTTTAGTAAGATGACACATTCCTTTTCAATTCAAAATATGCTTCCTAGGTTGGCAAATCAGAACACGGTCTTCTTCCCGGCCTCCCGATAGGTAGTTTTAAATGTAGCATCCTTTGTCAGAGGCAAAACAAAAACACCTCATGGTGACAATAATTTCAATCATTTTACCCACTCCCAGTGTTTTTGCAAAGGACTGAAAAAAAAACCCCAACATCTTCTAAAAGTGCTTTTGCCTCTCTGAATGTTAGTTTTTCTGTAAATATTCTTCTTTCTCACATCAAAAGTTCATTCTTCACACTGATACTTCCTCCATTTGTGATTCCAGAAAAGATACAATGGAAGGCAAAGCTTATTTGGGGGAAGTACCATTACAATATCTTAATAAGTCTCAAATTTGTTTTACTTGGTATAAAAGACTTTTAAAAAGGATGGGGAAATAATTTGAACAAGCAATATGAATGGCATGATGTTATTATTCAAAAAATCTTCCTTCAGGAACAATGAATCTTTAAATTAGCAATATGTCAAAGGCTACATAGAAATATGCTATAATCAAAATCTGGTGTATAAGGAAATAGGGAATTCTCTACCCCCTGTTGTCTAATTAACAGAGCTGTTTGTTATTAGTTTTAAGACAATTGCTTGCCTGCTTCCCTATGACATATTCACCTAAAGGGAACAAACAAAAAGTAGTAATGAGAATGTGTTGTTTGTGAGTGATATCTCTGAACTGCTGTCATCTGTAGTCCATCTTTGCTAAAAAAAGCTGAAACACAGACACAAAAACAAAAACACAATGTCCCTTTCCTTTAAGAATAACCTCTTATTTTTCAAAAGACAAAAAGCTAAAGAAGTTTTTTATCTCAAACATGTATTAAATATATTAACTAGTTATCATCATGGATGAATGCTTCAAATAGTCAACAATTAGTATTTTTCAGATGAAAAGAAGATTGAAAAAGTTTAATATGCCATTTGCTGGTTTGAATATTGAAATAAGCAATATTTGTGTTGCTTTTCAAAACTCATCTGCCTCACCTTCATGCTGTCCACATCCTCCATCAATTTGTCAGCATGCAAAACCATAATGCTGGAATGCAAAGATGGATTCATGGCACTCAGTGTTTTCTGCCTATACACCACACAAAATCACAAAATTTCATTCCACTGTGCTGGGACAACTGATTGATTTATGTGGGTGTGGTTTTACCAAGGAATTAAAATATTTATTAACAAAAAAATAACCCAATAATAATTAAAATTAATAAAACAGTAACACTAAACAAAAACTCCTACTTAATAACAAAAAAACACAGCACATGCAATATGGACTAGATGATCTGCAGTTGGACTAGATAATCATTGTAGGTCCCTTCCAACTGAAAATATTCTGTTCTTTTCTATTCTATTCTATTCGTCTAACACATGACCCTTTACAGTTATCTACAGTGCAGCCCATAGCTTCCCCAGGGAAGTTATGATCCTGCACACCTGCCCCAAGAGGAGCTGGAAGAGCGCATGCATACTGGCTCAATCACAGGCAAGGACTGGTCATGCCAACCACAGTACAGTCTTCCACACGGTAATCAGGACTACCTGTGACTGTTTCTTGGGGATCTTCAGAGGATCTTCCCCAAAGTTTTCTTTACCATGCAGGCCTTATTTCACTAGTGTCTTGCTCTGAGTGTTACATCAGTCACAAAATCAATAACTTCTGGTGATTTCATCCAGTCATTATCCCTTTCATGTACTGGTCATTTCCTCATGTTACTTTTGAATACTAATTTCTGGGCTCACTTTTTTACTGCTGGATGTCTTTTGGGTAAATATAATCACTTATCTCCAGCCAAACACTGTTTGCTTCCTCCCACCAAAGACTTGTGGGTCCCCTTTCTAAAGTTTCCCTAGCTCTATAGCTGAAAAAGTACTACTTCTATACAATGCTTCTTAAGATGAATGTTGGTTTTTTGATCTGAACCTTAGTCCAACAAAGAAGAAGAAATTTGGTGGAAGATACACGTATGCTTAATTATCTTACTGAGCTAGCCCACCTACGAACAGAAAAGGTTCTTCCAGACTCCTAACTCTTAATGTAAAAATTTACAGGAAAACCTCGGTGTGTCCCAGCTGTAAGAAAGTCATTGCAAAATCAAAACCTGAGTTGGGCTCAAGCATGGACATTTGAAATCAGCATCTCCCAGCTGTGGCTCTTTCCAGTCTTCCACAGACTAAGTGCAAGATTCCCCTCATCTAACTTCGGCTATCTGAAAAGATATATCTGCTTTAAGCTGGGTATGCATGTTTCCTCTGCATCCATCAGAGACAATTAGAGTGAGGTATTTCCTACTTGCTTCAGACACCTATGTATGCAAAACTATTGCAGCAAAAGTATAGTCCAACAAGTTTGCACTAACAAACAGATTTATCTCTGCCAAGAGAGTTGTTTGCACGAATTTTCATCTACAGAAAGAAGACACCATAATACAACAGGCATTCAACATTTTAAGAAGTTGTGCCTTTTTACATGTGACTCCATTTCCTAGCAATGAGGCCAGTGTCAATCAAGACTTAAGTACATGTGCAGTCATTCACTGTGGCTACCAGAAATAATGCTACAATAAGCTGCTCCAGAGAAGTTGACAAAAAGAAATTTATAAAATTAGTCACTAAAAAATGTTGTTTTTTTCTTTGTATTCCAAGATCTAAAGCTAAAATGTAAAAGGATTTCTGTGAAACTGTCAGTATTTGATAACAAGGACGTATAAGTTAAAGGTGATATAGTTTTATACAAAAGATGTTAAGAAACTCAAATCTATTGACTTCAACTTGCAAGTAAAACTTTAAAAACAGCCTTTAAGAAAGATAATTCCAACAGTTATACTTGCAAAGAGCAGATCTTAATAATTCAGTCAGGATTTGGTGGGCAACAAGAAATGCACAAAAGCTGGAAAAAAAATCATCTGTATTTATGAAACTTTTAAAACAAGTTCATTTTCCATCATGTTTGTGCGGATATTGGGCCATATATGTCAATACTCTGGCCGTACTGGTTTATCCTATGGGTGTAAGACCCCTAAAGCCAATTTAAGTTTACACCTCTTTTGACCTGATTTTTCCTTTAGTATGAAGTCTCCGAGTCACAACTATGAATGTGGACAAAGAACTCAATATCTACTTATATTCTAGCAAACCATGTCCCAGAAGGAATAGACATAGACCAGAAATTAAAGCAATGTTGCTGAGCATTCACAAAATGTGATGTTTTGATATGCAAATCTCTTAAAACATTATTGAAAGGTGTATTTGTATTGAATTGTGAACATTATGCGTTTGCTCTAAACAATAAACATCAAACATTGAGTGCTTGGAATAAGACCCTCACTGCAGACTAAGATTTCTAATTCAGGAATTATCTGCAGAATTTTATATGAAACACTAGATCTGTTAAAAATGCTTTCAGTAAGCCTGCTTTAATGTCTTTGGTGCCCAAGAGGGTTGGTAACAATATGTGAGGATCAAAGCTGGGGTGAGCAGACCTTTCTGTTACCAAACAAACTGTAGTTATTACATTTGTAGAAATGGCTGTCTATTTATCAAGTGAGTTAGAATGCCAATAAGTGGGCAAAAAAGTTACAAAGATGGGGTCAATGAATGAAACACAAAGAAACACACAAGAGCAGCAAAATACTCCCCAGTGCAGCTGAATACTGAAAAGCAACCTAGATGGGAGGTTTCATGGCACCATACCAAGTAAATCATCCCTGAAGAGCAAAACTTATTAGACAATTATGTATATCAGCTTCAGATAGGGTTATACTCTGTTCTCTGGTCATTGTGTAATGAGTTAAAAAAAATCTGTGGATTGTTGTTTTTATTTAAGTTTGAAGATGCTACATTCCATTCTATTTCTACAGTAGATGGAAGATAGCCCAACAGATAGCCAGCAGATCATTCTTGATCATTGTTTCATGCACATATATACACACAAGTATATAAAACATGAGATATGTGGACAAATTTATTGTATATATGTGATTTGGCTAGGATATAATTAATTTTCTTCATGGTAGCTAGTATGAGGCTATGTATTCAATTTGTGCTGGAGAGTGTTGGTAATATAGAGAAGTTTTTGTTCTTGTTGAACAGTGCTTACACAGAGTCAAGGCCTTTTTTTCTTTGCACACCACCTGACCAGTGAGTAGACTGGGAGTGCACAAGAAGTTGGGAGGGGACACAGCTGGGACAGCTGACCCCAGCTGGCTAAAGGGATGTTCCATACCATAAGACGTCATGCTCAGCATATAAATCTGGGGGAAGAAGAAGGAAGGGTGGGATGTTTGGAGTGGTGGCATTTGTCTTCCCAAGTAACTGTTATATGTGATGGAGCCCTGCTTTCCTGGAGATAGCTAAAAACTTGCCTGCCGATTGGAAGCAGTGAACATGTTTTCTCACTTTTACCCTTCCCATTCTCTCCCCCGTCCCACTGCACGCAAGTGAATGAGCAGCTGCGTGGTGCTTCGTTGTTGGCTGGGTGTGGTGGGTTGACCCTGGTTGGACACTAGTTGTCTGCCAAAGCCATACTATCACTCTCCTTCTCAGCTGGACAAGGAAGAGAAAATGTAACAAAAAGCTTGTGGGTTGAGATAAGGACAGGAAGAGATCATTCTGGAATTACTGTCCCAGGAAAAACAGACTGGACTTGGGGAAATTAATTTAATTTATTGTTAATCAAAATCAGAGTAGGGTAATGAGAACTAAAACCAAATCTTAAAACACCTTTCCCCCACCCCTCCCTTCTTCCCATGATCAACTTCATTCACAATTTTTCTACCTCCTCTCCACCCCAAGTAGCACAGGGGGATGGGGAATGGGGGTTGTGGTCAGTTCATCACATGTCTCTGCTACTCCTTCCTCCTCAATGGAAGGACCCTTCACACTCTTCCTCTGCTCCAGCGTGGGGTCCCTTCCATGGGTGACAATCCTCCATGAACAATGTGATTCCTTCCCATAGGCTTCAGTTCTTCACAAACTGTTCTAGCCTGGGTCCCCCCACGGGGTGCCGTCCTTCTCAGGACCCTGCTCCAGCGCGGCCTCTCCACAGGTTCACAGCCTCCTTCGGGCATCCATCTGCTATGGCATGGGGTCCTCCACGGGCTGCAGATGTATACCTGCTCCACCATTAACCTCCATGGGCTGCAGGGGAACAGTCTACCTCACCATGGTCTTCGCTATGGGCTGCAAAAGAATCTCTGTGCCAGTGCCTGGGGCACCTCCTCCCCCTCCTTTTTCACTGACCTGGGTGTCTGCAGAATTGTTTCTCTCACACATTCACACTCGTCTCTTCAGCTGCAATTGGTGCTGATGGTTTGGGTTTTTTTTTCCCATTATGAAATATATTATCGCAGAGGTGCTACCACCACTGCTGATGGGCTCAGCCTTGGCCAGCAGTGGGTCTGTCTTGGAGCCAGCTGGCATTGGCTCTGTCAGACAAAAGCCACCCCTGCAGCCCCTCTGCTATCAAAACTTTACCAGATAAATCCAACACAATGGGGTTAAACGAATACAATATCACTGAAAGCTGGGAAGCCTGTCAAATTTTCTCAGAGGTTCTGTGCTCACCGTGAGCAAAATATGGGTACAGAATGCAAATCTACAGGAGGAATTTTTTTGAAAGATGAGCAGTTACTCTGAAAAAAAAGTAAACTTAGATTAAGGCTTCACATTATAATTATGCCAATATAATAGATACCTGGCAATAAATGAACAGCTCCATTTCCCACCTCAGTCCTTTTCCTGATCATATAGCTCTGTCCCTTCTTTTGCACCCTTATGGTTGCTCATCAGCTCTTTCAGGGTTTTTTCCCCCATTTATACTGGGTGTGGTGGAAGGAGGAGGCATATTTTAAATCCATTTTACATTTCTAAGTCTACTCATTACGTGATCAGACATCCAACACAAGATAAGCATGAAGGGTGTAGCTACTCTTATCGTAGCAGTGTTTTATTAAATGGTGTTAACTGAAACACAACTCTGAGATCTTCTGAAAAGGAATAAGACTTTACTACTACCAGGAGCTTGTGGAGTGGATTGCTTAAGGTATTTAGTACTAGGCAGAAATATCCTTGATAAAATGACGGGTGATTAAAGAAAAAGAAAAGAGAAGGGAGAAAGACCATGTTATAACAGACATGCTTGTTACTGAATTTTCATTCATAGACCTCCTGTACAAAAAATTTTGTCCTTTCCCAAAGACGATATAGTTTAGATGTGTAGAGTGTTTCAGTTACTACTATCATTGATGACAGGGGTTAAAGTTTCAGCCCTATTTCCTTTCACGTGGATTTCTTTCTATGTTTCACTTGGAAGCTGTCTGGATCTTCACATCAGCACAGGAGGCCTGGGCCCCGGAGAGATGGTAGGCAGCATTTCTGCAGCCTCCTCTACATGTTCTGTCAGTAGAAAGAAGCCTTTATTTAACTTAGGAGATAACCAAGAGATATTCTAGCTACCAGTGAAAGAAATCACTATCAAACCAGAGCACCCTGGCAGGCTTTCTACCATTGAATATTGCCTGCTATTTAGGCCTCTTGGAAAGGGGGCTGCATGCTGTAGTTTCTTGGCAGATCGCCATTCAAGGCCCAGTGCCAGGGGCTTACCCCTGGCCTTGTTGTGAGCCTGAACGCATGGGTTCATCTGCCATCATGAGGGCAGAATTTTGAAAGGCACTAATATTATTTAAGGCAACAGATCAGCTTACTTTAAACATTAAAAACAAACAAGTGTAATAAAATCCACTGCGATGGTAACTCCGTGCACACTCATGCTGAGCGAATATATTGATCACCCTTTGCAAAGATGTACTGTAATATGTTGTATAACCTTGTTAATATAGTATAATAAATAAAACGGGGGAGGGTTAAGTGCATGATATTAGATCAGCATATTCTGTAGCAGAGATATAAAATCGCTCAGGGCACTTGCTTCCTAAAGGATCATTAACTAGCTTCCATATGTTAGTCCAGTGATCAATAGACAGTTCGATTCCCAGATCTTTGTTCCAGCTCTCAGAAACACAGTCACATGCAGAGGAACGGAATGATGACATTCAGGATCCTTAGGGCAGTGAGGAAGGGGCACAGCAAGCTCACTACCCTGGACTTCAGGAGAGCAGACTTTGGCCTCTTCAGGGATCTGCTTGGTAGGGTGTCATGGGATAAAGCCCTGGAGGGAAGATGGGCATAAGAAAGCTGGTTAATATTCAAGGATCATCTCGTCCAAGATCAGCAACGATGCATCCCAACAAAGAAGTCAGGCAACAATGCCAGGAGGCCTGCATGGATGAACATGGAACTCCTGGACAAACTCTAATACAAAAAGGAAGCCTGCAGAGGGTGGAAGCATTGACAAAGTAGCCTGGGAGGAATACAGAGAAATTGTGCAAGCAGCCAGGGATCAGATTAGGGAAGCTAGAGCCCTTGTAGAATTAAATCTGGCCAGGGATGTCAAGGGCAACAAGAAAATCTTCTATAGGTACATCTGTGATAAAAGGAAGACTGGAGAAAATGTGGGCCTTCTCTGGAAGGAAATGAGAAACCTGATTACCTGGAATATGGAGAAGGCTGAGATACTCAATGACTTTTTTGCCTCAGTCTTCACCAGCAAGTGCTCAGGCCACACCACCCAAGTCATAGAAGACAAAGGCAGGGACTGGGAGAATGAATAATCACCCACTGTAGGAGAAGATCAGGTTTGAGACCATCTAAGGAACCTGAAGATGCACAAGTCCATAGGACTTGTTGAGATGCATCTGCAAGTCACGAGGGAACTGGTGGATGAAGTTGCTAAGCTGCTATCCATCATATTTGAGAAGTCATGGTAGTTTGGTGAAGTTCCCACTGACTGGAAAAAGAGAAACATAACTCCCATTTTTAAAAAGGGAAAAAAGGAAGACCCAGGAAACTACAGGCCAGTTATTCTCACCTCTTGGCTCAGCAAATCACAGAGCAGATCCTCCTGGAAATTATGCTAAGGCACATGGGAAATAAGGAGGTGACTGGTGACAACCAACATGGTTTCACTAAGGGCATACTATGGTCACCTCCTACAGTGGGGTTACAGTGTTGGTAGATAAAGGAAGAATGACTGGTGTCATCTACCTGAACTTGTGCAAACCATTTGACACTGTCCTGCATGACATCTTCATCTCTAAATAGGGAGACATGGATTTGACGGGTGGACCACTTGGTGGATAAGATATTGGCAGATTGGTCACACTCAAAGGGTTGTGGTCAACGGCTCAATGTCCAAGAGGAGATCAGTGATGGGTGGTATTCCTCAGGGGTCGGTAAGGGGACCAGCACTGTTTAACATCTTTGTTGGTGACACAGACAGTGGGATTAAGTGCAGGTTTGATGACAACACTAAGCGTGTTGTTGTCAAGACGCTGGAGGAAAGGGATGCCATCTAGAGGGACCTTGACAGGCTTGAGAAGCGGGCCCTTGCAAACATCATGCAGTTCAACAAGGCTAAATGCAAGGTCCTGCACATGGGTAGTTGCAATCCCAAGCACAAATACAGGCTGGGTGAAGGATGGATTGAAAGCAGCCCTGCCAAGAAGGACTTGGGGGTATTCGTTGATGAGAAGCTAAACATGAGCCAGAAATGTGCACTTGCCATGTAGAAAGCCAACGGTATCTTGGGCTGCATCAAAAGAAGCATGGCCAGCAGGTCAAAGGAGATAATTCTGCCCCTCTACTCTGCTCTGCTGAGACGCCACCTGGAGTACTACATCCAGCTCTGGGGTCCCAAACATAAGAAGGACATGGATCTGTTGGAGCACATCCAGAGGAGGAACATGAAGATGATCAGAGGGCTGGAGTGCCTCTCCGATGAAGGCAAGCTGAGAGAATTGGAGTTGTTCAGCCTGGGAGAAGAGAAGGCTCTGGGGAGACCTTATAGCAGCCTTTCAATACCTGAAGGGGGCCTACAAAAAAAGCTGGAGAGGGACTTTTTACAAGGGCATGTAGTGGTAGGACAAGGAGTAGTAATAGCTTTACACTGAGAGATGGTAGATTTAGATTAGATATGAAGAAGAAATTCTTCACTATGAGGGTGGTGAGGCACTGGAACAGGTTGCCCAGAGAAGCTGTGATGCCCCTTCCCTGGAAGTGTTCAAGATCAGGTTGCATGTGGCTTTGAGCAACCTTGTGCAGTGAGTGGATGCTGTCCCTGCCCATGGCAGGGGGGAATATGATTTTTAAGATCCCTTCCAACCCAAACCATTCTATGATTCTATGATTCTATGATTCTATGATATTATCTAATCCATGTTCTACCCAGTATCCATAAAAACAGGGGACAGATTTCAGTTGTAAACTGGCATACTTCCATTGCCTCCAGGGGAACCCTGTTGAGATACATTAAGCTAGACCTCAGTTGAGGCATCTGGTTCCAAACATTTCTTGATAAGAAAAAGAATTTTTAAGGTAACTAAGGAAAGATTGTACAAAACAGCTGTTCTGCAAGCTGATAGAAATATTTTCTTTAAATAGGATGAGCTCAAAGTCAAATACGTGGAGGGTTTTGGTGTGCAAAACTTTGGGAGATGAACATTTTACATATCTATTTTTCTTCCTTTTCTCATTTATTTTTTCTGTACATCCCACTCCTGGGATCTATCTTTTCTCTTCCCCTGACAGCTGCTCACTGGCAAGAAAAACATCAAGGTAATATTGGAAACAGTTTTGTTTCCCAAGTCCTTTGACTGCCTGAAGATCTAACAAGACATTCATGTGAAATACCACATCTGTGAGGGCACTGCTGAGAAAACTAACATGATCCTGAGATTCTGTTCTCTGCTCACAACATGTATTTTCCACCTACTAGTGAGGTCTTTAATTCACGCCTTTTGGCATAATGCTATTGACTGAGGAGAAAATGAACCATGGCTTGAAATGGCAAAGTTTCTTTTAGAGAAAACATAGACTGATTTTTGTTCTGTAAAAACCTTCAAGCAAGATCGTGTAATATACACAGATGATCAATATTGGAATACAAAGTAAGGTATCCTTAGGATCTATCAGCCCACTGAAGTACCTCTTGACTCCATTTCTTTGCTTATTCCATGAGTCACACAAAGCAGTCAGAGACCTGGTTTTACTCCTAGAAGCACCAGCCAGAATAGCTAAACCACCATAAGGCAGAAAAGGATGAGGTAATGGTTGCTACCACTGATGTCTGTACGGTATGTCATCATTCCTGCCCCATCCAGATGATAACAGGGAGGGAGCTGTGTTATCCCTATGCTGCTCACTGAAGGGCACAGAACTGAGTTGTCCCTCACTTGGAGCAGAGCACAGGGACACGGCAGGCTGTATACAGCAGGCTGTATTCTGGTATCTGACAACAGATAAAGTTTACATCAACTTTGCCTGTCTTGATGCAGCATCCGCATGTAGCTAACAGTTTGCACAGAGTTGCTATGGCCTTGATACATTGACTTTAATGGAGTAGATCCAAAGCATATTGGTGTAACCAAGGGAAGTATCACAGTTCCATGGTGATGAGGCTGAAATCAGAGTAATTGATGTAATTTCTAACACATCATTTTATTTTAAAAAACTAGAAGTTTTTGAGGAGTTGAATCAATACATTAATTCTGGAAGCCTTCTGCAACAAGTTGTTATTTAAATGTCTAACTATCAGAACAATCAGTACAGACACCTAGAAAAATAGACACAGTTCGAAAGTTTGTACTGTTTGGTTTTCTTTTGGTGGTGGTTTTTTTTTTTTCCTAACAATTAAAGCAACTGTGTTTCAGGGTCCGAGTGCAGAGCATCAACAGTACTTAATTGCAGATCCTTTGGGGAAAAACAGCAGCTACCCCCCACAAACCCACAGAGGAAAACAGATGGAGAATGTTTTTTTGGCAATCAAAGCTTTAACAGGAAGACGGCAAAGACAAAAGCTGGTGAGATATGGCTATTAGAAAGCCTGTAAAAATCTCACGCTTGCACAATTACAAGGTAGTATTGCTGTGAAAGAGATTAAATCAATAAAGAGAAAAGGGAGAGAACAAGAATAGACTGCATTTACTTCTGCCTCTCCTGGCGTCGGTGTACATAATGCAGAAGCCTGATTATTTCAAATGTTCATCCACATCTTACCAAATCACATCAATTTAAATAAATAAATAAATAAATAAATAATAAATCGACAGATAGTAAAAAAGGGGAAATAAATAAATAAATAAATAAAGTACCAGATAGGGATGCATTTAATCCATTTTTGCCAAGGCAACTTTATTTAGAAAGCTGTTTACCTTTCTGAACAGCCTCATTAAGCAAAAAAACAAAGAATGAAGTTGATTAATGTGCTGTAAGTGTGATGTTCAAATTGTAATTTTCATATACGTAAATGGATGCTTCTGCTGTATTTTGTTTGATAATTTACAGAGTTAACACCATCCAAACCACTAATCAGTTTCTTTTTATGAAGACAGCTGCAGAAGATCCTTTTAGAATGCTAATTTTCATTAGTGCCTTTGCTCACCAAGAGCTAGGGCCTTTCTCACAGATAACCTCATCACTGTAAACTGGGCTTGGGGAAATTCGGTTCACTTGCAATTCAGTTGTTTGGGGATTTTTTCTTTATTTTGTTTTTTCAGTAGGGTAATCTGAAGAGAAGGAGAAAGAGCAGCAACCCCCACCCCCCAAGTAGATGGATTTAAAAGAAAAAAGTGCCTATAAATCAAGACTGAGGTAGTTTATCTTTTCCTCTTTTTGTGATATTATCATCTGCTGAGCTGGCAGAAAAAAAAGCAAGTTGCACAAAGGTAGCATTTCTCTAGGTACTGTCTGTGTATTTTGTAGGATGGTGACATCAATACAGATTAGTTTTAACACACCACTTTTCTAGTAATTCTGTTCTAAAGCTCCTTTAATGCAAAAAGTAGTGCTACAACCGTATGCACTGTGGCAGGAAGCAGGAAAGACAAACAGATTAATATACTGGGTTACCATGTATGAAAAATCAGGTTTAAATCAATAGTTATATCATGCTATGCTATGTTTTATGGAATTGCCTCAGTTTCTCTCAGCAGTGCTAAAGCTGGCTCAGTGAAAGAATTATTTTCTGTTAATTTGGAATTTTCATGCTCCAATGACAGTATTATTTTTTTATGTCAGTATAAATAGTAAATAACCAATCAAATGGTCTAAATATATTAATGTTCTGCCTTTGTGCATAGGTATGAGAAGATTAGACTAATTCTGCTGTACAAAGAAAACAGCCTCATGGAAGCACTGAAAGTACATTTACTGTTGCAAGGAAGAATGTATTTTCTCAAAATATTATTTTGCACAGGGCCAGAACAAAATTAGAGGCACTCCCCTTGCTTTAATACTGCAAACAGCAGTAATGAAACAGTCTAGCAGTTTTTATAACAAATCTAGGTATAGGGGTGTTAAATAAACTCTGACAGTTTCAGAAATCAGTCTGAGAACAGCTGACACATGTTCAGGAGCCCCTGCAATATCTCCACAATGATTAAAGATCTGAATCTACATTTCAAAATGGAAAATGTCTTCCATTGCTTTTCCCAGAAATACATGCTTATACCCATAAACTCCAACTTGAGTCCTTTCCATTAAATCTTCCCATCTCTTCCACTTAACCTATACTCTCTTTCATCTTCTCATCTGCCTTTTGGTCCTTCCAGCTGCATACAGACGCCTGCCTAGACACCCTGTTCTAAGTCACTGAATTGATACTTAGGGTCAAGCAAGCAGATTTGGGATCCCTCTTGTGGAGAAAGAGTCACATTGATGAGATTACATAAACAGGATGGGATTTTCCAAAAGGAAAATGATATTCTGTGGTTAGGCACATTGAATATCAGTCTGTACAATCACTGCAAGAAAAAGCTTTGCACTTGTGAACTCTCCGTCTTTCTGCCTAACTTCCATAATTCATTAGCTCTATGTGATGTGTTTATAAGTGAGTTCACAGAAGAAAGAAAGACAACAATTATGGAAACTGTGCCTTAATGAGAGCTTCGATGGGGGAAAGGATTACAGCGTAATATCGAACTGAGAGGATATATACTAAAATAGCTGGCATGGAAGACAAAGAAAAGAAGATTCTGTAAAAATCAGGCGCGTGTGAGGTGCAATAAATATAACTGACAAATTCAGAAAGGCTAAAAGCATCACTTAGGTTGACTACTAAAATGCAAAAGTAGACATTGCTTATACAAAACTGCTATTTTAGACAAATGAACTGCCAACGCAACTGCCTTTTTAGGTGCATGAGAATGTCAGTCTTCAGTCTAGATACATGAAAACAAGACTGTGTTATACAGTGTATTTTATCTGTGATAAATACAGTGGATCAGGATGAGTGAAAGAAGAGGAAACAGTAAATGCTCTTGGCCCATAAATGATTATCAGAGTTAAGATGCCGAAGGCTGATAGCAACAGTGGTATTGGAGGCAAGGAGGCAGAGTGTAGAAAGAGAAATGAAGGAGCACTGCTACTGTTAAAGAAACAGACCTATGGAGGTACTACGAAAGCCTTCCTTGCTAATTGCTGTCTATTTTCTTTGTATTTCAGGTGTATAAACAGTTGGGACTGCTAGATTGTCACTACATAATCCTGTGGGATCATTCCAAGCTAAAGAAATAGTAAGTTAATAGAAAGGAAAAAAAAAAAAGTAGTTAGGCAGTAAGAGATAATGAGAATTATGGCAAAACTTTCCTCATGTGGCTTTTGAGGGACTTTGACAGCTGTTTGGCACCCACAGACATAATTTCTCACATGTTGACAAGCCAAACACAGCATCTGACACAGGAGTTCTATTTAATGCTCTTTGTAACATCTGCAAAGTAAAGGTTGCCTGTCCATTCCCTTTGTTTCATTGGTTTACTGCACAAAACCCATAAAAGTGTAAACATGAACTATGAAATGCCTTAAAAACAGACACAATTTAACTGAATATTCTGAAAATGTAGACTACTTGGAGTAATATAATAATAATATTATTTTGCTAATTTTTATCTATTCTCAAAGAAAAAATGTTTTGATATGAATAAACACTTTATCAAATTCACATAAGTACAGAAAACAAAGTGAAGTACGCCAAAATGAAGAAGTCTAGTAGCATGAAGCAAAAAAAATAATCTTTGTGCACTGGTACATTGTGTCTTTTTATGGGTGAGTTCTTTTCCTCTGAACTCCCCCAAACAAGCCTTGTCTGAAACACGGTTCACTGAAAATACAAAAGTTATGGGCAAATTATATTTTGACCTAAAGAAATCACTAAGTGAAACCTCATCTTTCCTCTGAAAAGACACATAGATGCCCTGGAATAGATGAAAGATGGTGTGTTAGTTTATAGTGACTTTTCCTTAGAGTGGTAACTGAATCCAGCAAAACAGATCCCAGTGTTAATTGTCCCCGCAGATATCTAGGGTTGTAATTCTACCATTAGAAGAGCTCACTTTGAGCCCATAGGCTTGCCTTTTGCCTTTGAACATTATTGATATAAAAAAGAATCTAAGGGAAAATTTATTTCCATTAAATTTTTGCAGCACATTTAAGAGACTATAGTAAATGCAGTACAGTCTAATGTATAGTCCAAAATTATATAGAATCAGACTATAATGGATAGTTCCAAGATCTAATATTAAGGAAAGCCACTCAGAAAAAAAATCCTAGGAGCAGAAATTATTACACTGTGATCCAAGTATCCACTTTCATAGACATGTGGGATAATTTAAGCTGTAAGTAACCTTTGGGGGTCATCTAGTCCAAACACTGCTCATAGCAGGGACAAATTCAAAGTTAGAGCAGGTTACTTGCTCATTTAAAACTGACCAGCTGAGTTTTAAATGTGTCCTAGGATGGGATTCCACAAACTATCTGGGCAACCTCTTCTGGTGATTAACCATCCTTACTGAGGACTTTTTTTCTTTAAATCCAAGTGCAATTTGCCTTGCTGCACTTTGTGTCCACCACCTCCTGGCTTTTCTCTCTGTGCATCTGCCAAAAGTCTTTAGAACTACCTGTTAGGTAGCTGTGCCCAGCAACTAGATCCCTCTTAGCCCTTTCTTCTGAAGGCTGAACAAACCCAGTTCTCTCTGACTCCTGTGTCGTGAGCTCCAGGCCCCAACCACCATGGCACCCCTCCTCTGGACTCAGTCTACTTTGTCAACATCTATCTTGTACTGCAGCCCGGCCCCGGATGGAGTTACCCATTTGCGGTCTCCCAAGTGTCAAACAGAGGGGAATGACCACTTCCCTCAACCTGCTGGCTATGTACTTCCTACTGCAGCCCACCCCGCCATCAGCCCCAGGGCACACTGTTGACTCATGTTCAAGCTATTGTCCTCCAGGACCCCTTGTCCTTTACTGCAACCCCCCCTAAACTACTATTTCCCTGAGGTTACAGCTGGCTCCCAGGCTATACTGGTGCATCAGGTTATTGCATTCCAAGTGGAATTTTTATATGCCCTTATGAACTTCATGAAGTTTCAATCCATCTGTCTCTCCAGCTTCTCAAGGTCTCTGTAAGTTGCATCCTTGCCTTCCAGTATACCAGCTGTTTTCCAAAGGTTTTTGAGAGTGAACTCCATCCCACTGTCTATTTTGTTAAGAAAGGCAGTATGTACTTTCAGCCCCAGTATTGGTCCCTCAGGTATGCCACTCATAACTTGTCCTTGCTGAACTTTGAATATTGACCCACCACCATGAATTCTCTACGATTTGAAAAAGATAAATTTGTGATTCTGGTTTTCATGAAAGAATGATATGAGATGGGGGTTAAATGGGGTCACCACAGGCTCATAGTAAGAACTAGGAAGAACTGACAAAACAGACATACCTGGATAAGAATATCCCCAGGGAAGAAAAAAAGAATGTTGTTAACTTTAAAACCGGAGAAAACTTGAAATCTTATATATACCCAGAGATTTAAGGCAACACCTTTTACCCCAGAAGATCGAATTTGGGTGTTTGGGTTTTTTGGCGGGTAGGAGGGTGGTTTGTGTTGTTTTTTTTAAACACAGCCAAGTCTGTGGATACATTTCTGCAGTGTTTAATAGTCCTACCTCAAAAGAACAGAACAAATTTCCCCACACTTTTAGCTGGCTTTTGATCAATACTCTCATTCCTTTCTTTCTCATGAGACCAATGTAACCTTCCTATCCTTTATGGTGTCTATACTCAGCTTCACTTTGGTCTCTCCAGCTCAGATCCACTCCATTTCTCTTCATCCTCTCTCCATAAATAAAAACCCAGATGCTATCTTGTTCGATGAAACAGTGTAGACTCCTCCAGTAGACAGAAAACTGCCTACGTACTTCATCATAAAGTGTCTAATAATCCTTTTCACGACAGTAAAAATTTTTACAGGAAAAGAGGAAGATTAATTGTTCTTCATGTTTACCCTTACAAGACAAGAAAATTAACTTCTGTTGTAACACAAAAAATGTAAAATGAGACATTAAAAAAATATTTCTTATTAATTCCAGGAAAGGGCTACCTAAGTTGTGAGCTTAATCTATAGTTTTTTTAAACAGAATGTGATTAAGAGGGCCACCTATACATCATCCCAGAATACTGAATGAGCTAGCGAATGTTGTGGCAAGTACTTTCTCCATCATCTACCAAAGGTCTTGGGAGTCTGGGGAGGTCCCTGCTGACTGGAAGCTAGCCAATATTATTCCAATCTACAAAAAGGGCATGAGGAAAGACCCAGGGAACCACAGAGCTGTTAATCTAACTTCAGTTCCTGGAAAAATTATGAAGATTATGCTGGGTACTATGGAATGGCATTTAAAGAATAATGCAATCATCAGGCACAGTCAACATGGGTTTACAAAAAGAAAGTCTTGTTCAACTAATTTGGTATCATTCTGTGATAAGGTCACCCACCTAGTGGATGAAAGGAAGGTGGTGGATGTATTTTTTCTAGATCTTAGTAAGGCTTTTGATATGGTCCCTCACAGCATCCTTCTGGACAAGTCGTACAACTGTGGGTACATGGTGCACTGGGTGAAGAACTGACTGAAGGGCAGAGCTCAAAGTGTTGTAGTGGATGAGGCTACATCTGGCTGGCGACCAATGGTGTTCCTCAGGGTTCAATTCTAGGGCCAGTCCTGTTCAAGTTGAGAAGGGTCTGAGCTGAGGGGTCACCAAGGGTTGTAAAGAAGTAGCGCATACCCAGTTCCTGCAGCTCTAACTGTATGTGAAAATTAGACACAGGAAGATCTTGTAAGACTCATCGCCTGCTTGTCTACAAAGATAAATCAGTGAATTTCAGTGAACAGATGACGAAGCCTCCATTAAAAAAACCAAACAAACAATCCTCCCTGCCTCCTTCAAATTACCAGAAATATAATTTAGTGAACAATAATAATAGAGTACAGTTTTAGAGCAGGATCATAAAAAGAATTCGTATGGGAAATTTAGGGAGGCAGAATGTAATTATCCAAACTGGACTTTCTTCATGACACCAGGGCTGCCACATTGTTCTTCTGGAAAAAGCAGTGGAATCTCTAATGACCAAAAATGGTATAAACAATGGGTTTACTCAGCATCTTCCATACAAGTGTTCTCCCATGTTGTTCTGGGGCATCGGCCTGATGATGACTCAGAGAAAACTGTACTTGATCCACCTATTGAATTACCAGTGAAACTGGATGAAATATCACCAAAAGAAATATAGGATAATTAATTTGAAGAAAATCATCCACAACTGTTTCAATTAATTTTTCTTAAGCTGTCCATTTAAGGAATACAAGGAATTGCTTGAGCATGACCAAAGAAGGGCAACGAAGCTGGTGAGGGGTCTGGAGCACAAGTCTTATGGGTAGCAGCTGAGGGAACTGGGGTGGTTTAGTCTAGAGAAGAGGAGGCTGAGGGGAGACCTTATTGCTCTCTACAACTACCTGAAAGGGGGTTGTGGCGACGAGGGTGTTGGTCTCTTCTCCCAAGTAACCAGCGATAGGACGAAAGGAAATGGCCTCAAGTTGCACCAGGGGAGGTTTAGATTGGATATCAGGAAAAATTTCTTCACTGAGAGGGTGGTCAGGCATTGGAACAGGCTGCCCAGGGAGGTGGTGGAGTCACCATCTCTGGAAGTATTCAAAAAACGTGTGGATGTGGTGCATGGACATGGTTTAGGGGACATGGTGGCGCTGGATTAATGGTTGGACTTGATGATCTTGAAGGTCCTTTCCAACCTTAGTGATTCTGTGATTCTGTGATTCTGAATGCTGTCAGTAAGCATGGTCATGAGGAGTTCAAGACTCTTACATATCCTGCAGAAAGATATTTGCACAAACATTCACACCATATTTGCAAGTCATTCTTCATAAGTTTTTCAGGCATCCAAATAAGGAACAGAAACAACTACATGCATTTCATGTAATCATAAACTACTGGTAGTGAAATCTTACTGAAGGCTAATATACTGAAGTCTGTGTACGTAAGTTGATCAAACATTTCTCAACAACCAGATTTCTAAAAAACAAAGTCTACTTGTAGGTAATTTACAAGTAGGAAAAGGTCATGCTTTGTTGATAAATGATTCATTATATGTAGCCTGTTCAGTACAGATCATTCACTTCATTAATAAACAGCACAAATGACAATCTAATATTTTTAAACCTCTTTTTATATTCAGCCTTTCAGACATCTAGCTTTTATTTCAAAGTTTCAGGAGTCTTCCTAGCTATGTTATTGAAAATGTGCCCAATGTTAAAAACGTACCTCATTTTCCCAAACGTATGTCCTCTACCATCTGCAGTTTTCTCTCAGTAAAAAAAAAGCTGATGAATTAGTCAAAGCAGCAGCAACTTCCAAATCCAAGGATTCAAACACCCTTTTCTAGCTCCCTTGCATTTAATCCCCAGGATCTGGTCTTGGCCATATCATCTAATTAGAGCTCATACACTGTCACAGAGTCAGAGAGTGCCTTGGAAATGTGCACTTTCATTGCATCTATGGTTTGATTTTGCAGCACTGAAGGCTACAGAAACACTTCCTTTGACATCTACAAAGGCTGTACAAGGCCATGATGCTTTATAAGTAGAAGATAGGTTTAAACTTATGTCTAAAAATAAAGTAGAGCCATATTTTTTTGTAAGAAACAGCACTTACTGAGAGAGCAGCTGTGGACTGCACCAGATGAAGTTAAGTGATTTTAAGAAGTCACCCCATGTAGAGCCCATTACAGTAATCCAAGTTTGATGGATGAAATCTAAGCATACATGCTCTCCTGGTGATTTCCTGCCCCAAAAATATTTAAATACAATGAAAGAATTACAGTATTAAACAAACTTCCTTTTTGATATTCAGTAGGCATTGAAACAGGAAACTCCTAAGTGAATGGCAGAGCCCTTATACTTTAAGTGGTGCAGTGTGTATGCACAAGCAGCTCACCACCAGCGGTATTTAACAAAGCTATTCTTAATAGCCACTCTGAGTGCTTTGCCTTCATGAAGTACTAGCCTTTTTCTACCTTATAAGCAACATTTATGGATGGCACATCACTCTGTGACCACTACTGTACCACTTCTGTGCTCTGTATGTACCACTTGCACAAAAGGCCAATGGAGTTTGCTCTTTTTGGAATGCCATCTGAAGAATCTGGGCAATTGTATGAAACATTCGCCATAACACAAAGCAAGTCTTATTACCAGCTTTGTATTCAGAAAGGAACATTTCATGTTAATGGCTCCGAGATACTTTCCAGTAGGTATTTCATCACAGTAAAATAGTATTGGAACAATATACAGAGAAACCAGCATGAGGAGATTATGACACCCCAAGACTAGAATTGCTCCTTCTTTCCCTCAGGTACAAGCAATCAGAAATACCCTTGAGGATTTCATAATGGTGAGTGATTTTTCCTGCCGTTTTCTCTTTAAAAGATAGGAGCACCCAAAAAAAAGGAATTTTTTTTCGGTAATCTTTCCCCATATATGTCAGTTGCCATGTTAGTACATACTTAGAACCAGGTTCTGCCAGCCATTTTTATTCCACTAAAATTGGTATCACAGATTACACCCAGGCTAGCAAATCATAGTATCATTTCGAAATCCTTTGAATCTCTGGCTCAATTTCAGTCTCATTTTGACAAGACATCCAAACATTCACCAATACTTCAACAGTTACCTTTTCTGAGCCTCAGCTTCTCTGTTAAGGAAATCTGCCTGGAAGAACATTATACTTTAACATCTGTCACAAGCATCAGAGGATCAAGACTTGAGGTTGGCGAGTTTTGATTATATATCTGTAGTTACATATGAGTTATATTTTTCAGGGATAACAGAAACACAATACCATGAAGCAGCGTTATTTTAAATCTCTGTGAGAAAACCAAAAGAAGAAAGAAAGCAACTAAAACCAAGGGATTCATATGTGGTTTTGATACAATTTATCTTGGATATGTCTTGAAACAAGTCTGGAGCTGCCCTTATAGTCTTCTTAATTTGTAATTTTTAATGAATAAGTATCACGTTTCATTTTTCTTTGTAAAATAGTCATGTGTGAGTGACCTTACCCAAAAATTGTAATGGGCAAAATGTCAAGCATTTACACAATAAAAATAATTGCGGTTATTGCCGTATAATACTGAAAAGGAAGACTGAAAGTTAAGGCAAGAATTTACAAAACTGTTATTCTTGATGCCTGGACAAACAACAGTGTTCTCACAAAGTTCTACTGAAATCAGAAAACTTATCTCTAGCTCATAGTTCCGTCACCAAAGAAGGCTTCTACACTATCACAGATACTATGGTCCCTGACATGAAGGTCTTAAAATAAGATATTTTTTCATGTCATACAAACAGCATAATGACAGCTAAATTTATGCACATGTCTAGAAGATTCTATTTATTTGGTAGCACTATATAAATTTTAATAAACTGACTTTTTACTGAGAAATTTAGTCTTAAAATTCTTTCATAACATTACTTGCATTAGCATATATCAATAAATGCAAAATTCTCCGATAAAAACAAGAGAACTTGAAAGATAATCAGAAATTAAATATGTATCTGCATTTTACATACATTGGTATTCTGAGAACTAATGATGAATGAATAATAATAATAATAGAAGTTTATAATTTCAGAGCATCTTTTAAAATGTGTTCCTTTCATATATCTTCATTATTCTAGTTTGTTTCCTATAATAAACATTTTAACAACATATTTCATTAAAAGGAATATTCACTAAAACAATGAACAGTGAGCCAAAAATATATCCAGTCATTTTTTAAGTGCAAGTTCATGTGAAAACAAAAATTGTATTTCTGTCCTTGACTGGCTATTTGTAGCTCAAGCTATATGACCAAACAGAATCACATAGATTATATCAACCATTTCACTTGAAGATAAACTAAAGCACAATTTTGAATCATTATTCAGTGAGGATATTTATAGAAGAAAATCATAGAGTATTTTTTCACAAACTGAAGATGTGATATTCATCAAATACAGTTAAAAATATAGATAGATTATTCACAAGGTAGTAATGAATTATGCTTACTACATAAATTTTTATAGAAACAATAAAATCTTGGCTTTTTAACAAAGTTGTATATAACTTCCTGCCTCCAAACCAACCTCTACCCTCAATTCCTTGTCCTAACCAAAACAGTTTCTACCCCAGATGGAAGACAGAGATTGCAAGTCCACTGGGGTTTATGCTTGTACTGACTACTGTTTGTAAAAGACACAGAAGTGATACATATGATCTCCAAATAACCATAGCCGTATATTCTCCAAAAACATTTTAAATCAATTATTTTGATTAATGTGACTAGAACAGACTTAAACATAAACACCTCTCACATCACTGTGAAACTTCATTGATGTCAACGCATGTTGCTTAAGAGAATGCTGGCACAAGAAACAAGCGCTTAAACTACAACAGTAAAGGCACATGGATATAATTTTTGAATGAGCCTAAGTGACTCAACAACCTAGAATAGCTTCTAAAAAAATATATAAATATTTAGGAGTATGAATACTTTCAAAACATACCTTTGGATTGTAGTTTATATTTGAGTCACAAAAAAGTAGTTCTTATATAATTATGAACTTTTGAAAATAATGACCTATATTGCTAATTGAAATGACATCTTGCACCATTAATGTTTGTATAAGACTATGAAAGAAATTTAGGAGTACAATAGAACCTTTCATACATCAAGAAGAATTTTACCATGTTTTACTTCCATTATTCTTATCCTCTTAAAAGTAAGATTTATGGCCAGTTTCTTAGGAGGTAAGATTCACCATAATAGTACTCAACCCAACATAGCCACAACAGTCTGGCTATGTTGTGAGTTCAAAACCAGACCATTCTAAAAACATCACTTTGCTAACAACTACTGTAAATAAACCTTTCACTATGATATCTATGGGTATAAAAATCTAGTAAATTACAATATATTCAGTTTGCAAGTATTCAGCGTAAAATTGCCCTGTGAGATAAAGGAGTGCTTATCTCATTCCCTAAAGTCTACTAATCTCCTAATACTGGTGTAGTCAAGTGATTAGGAAGTCCCCACCGCCATCTGATCACTCTCAAAGAAGGCACTGTCTTAACAGTTAGTAGGCTTTCTCACGTAAAGTGCTCAACAGTCTAACTACCTTTCCTACAAGAGAAATCTATGCAAACACATAGTAAATATAAAGATTAGAGGACTGAATTAAATCAAAAGTGATAACAAAACACTATATGATGAAGTTGTATCACTGCCTCTTTAATGAAGGATATTTTGTTCACTACTTAATATTTTTAGAGTATGAAGTGAGGTTCAGGTCAGATGGAGACAATACTAACCTTCAATGAAGGAAACATAACCTATATCCATATTCATCATGTAATGAAAATGATATTTCATGTTGGGTTGCAAGAAGATCCATAAAAAGAACCACAGCAAAGAGCAGAGAGAATAAGAGTAACTGCCCTCATTTAGTAACCCACACCTATACTACTGAAGTCACAGGGGAAAGTAATTAAATTTAATAGAAACCACCCATGATTTGAAGGTGCCCTCATTTTAGGAATGCAAGGGCAAGGAATTCACTGCACAGTTCAACTTCAGTTATCCAAATTATTCAGTGTCCCATGGTAATCAGGTAAAAGTGCTTGTATCATGATAGAAGTAACTTTTGGGGAAACACACACAGTATATAGAAATATATGCCACAGAAGGGAGACAGATTATAGCAGCTTTGATGCTCAGCACAGTTGAATTGGGTAGAAAACTTCATGAGAAGAGTATTATATAGATTTGGTTTTGAAAATGAAGATATGGGTTAAATTGGTGGGTTTTGATCATTTTTAGGGCGTTTACTTCTTTGTAACAATAAATACTGCCATTGTGTTTCTGAAATGGCTTCAGATATCATGGACTGGTCAATGTGCAAATGAGATGTGATGCATGGTGTTGCCTAGTAGGAAGAAGGTAAGGAGGAGCATTGGGCTGACATGTATGCCTTTTGACAGTTTATTATTTCTGCCCCTCAAAGACATGATATCTGAAAACTCCGTTTTTATTTCATCACTGGAGAGTCTCTCAAATCTCTTTTGTTCTTTGGTTTAACAGAGATCGGATCCATACCTGTACCCAAACAGTTTAAATATTTTTTATGGCATTCATTCACAAGCTCCCTAGAAGCTGTCATCCTGCATGACTATTAGCTTCCTGGTCATCAACAAACAGTCTTTTCGGAACAAATTTTGTCATAAACATTGCATCCCAAAGTGGAACAAAAAAAAAATTAGTGGTGACTATGTTTTACAAACAGAAGAAAAATCTACAGATTACTCATATAAATTCTGTGAAAGTATTGCTTTTGCAGAATGGGGATACTAATAGTGGACAATTACAGGAGTGTGATAGTGAAAACACTGATTTGCAGAGCATGCATTCTTGCACAGCTTTGTAATCATGAGAGAATAGGATTAATGTTATCTTAAAAAAAAAAAAGGAATCAGCTAAAGATTACTTTATAACTTATAAATCAACACATGGTTTGACAGAATTTTCAAAAAGGTTTGGCAGAAAGTAATAGGTAGGGAGGATTATTGAAATACTGACATCTTGTAATACAAAGTTGCTATCTTCTAAAGGTTTCTTCTCTACAAAGATGACAGTCATCATATAATTTAAACAGTATCCTTGAAAGCTCTTTTAATATTAAGATACAGAAAACTGTCCAAGAAATCTATAATAAAAAAGGGTAGGTGGAACAACAAAATATGCATTATGATAGGCATGCAAAAGTGCAACCGATATTAAATATTTTTCTTTTCATGTATGAAGTAATTCAGGAAGAAGATGGAGAACAGCAACATGGAGTGCATTTATGTTCATACATATTTGAAACAAAGATCATAAATAACATTGGATAATGAGAAAATAAAAAGCCAGATATAAATCTATTGGAAGTGTAGAAAAGAATATAAGATAAATTTTCTACATCTGCTGCAATATCCAATGATTTCTAAATAAAAACATTCAAAAAAACGTAGATGTTCAGGAAAAGACTGATGTGTAACTCACTGAAATGCCACATAAATATTGACTAGCTCTATGAGAAAAACAGGTATGCTAAGACAAACCATTCACAAAAAAAAAATCTTATTTAATTTATTAACTGTAGTGTTTAGTCTTATGCATTTATAGCAATGGATTAGTATCTAGTATTATAATAGCCTGTAAAATGAAATTTAAGCAAATGAAGTGCATATATACTTGTATTGATACACTAATACTAAATACAAAGTAATAGACCTCTAGTTATATGCTAGTAAATTATACTTTAATATAAGAAACATGACAAAAAATTCCAGAAAGGCTGTATTACCATATACCTATATTTTTTAACCAGGTTTTTATTAAAGCACATTGAGCATTTGTTGGTACAATGCACCTTAAAGTCTACAAAGCTTCAGGACGATCCATGATTGTACCTTGCTACTGTGCAAAGATTCGACATACTTTTTTCACTACCTTGCACCTTTCAGGACTAGTTATCTGCATTTTTGCAAGGCAACAGTAAACAAATTTTAAAATGAGAATATTCTACCTGAAAGCACTGAAAAAATAAGAACACGTATACTAAGGAAAAGAGCAGAATCTAGATCACCTGGAGCAAAAACAAAATGTAATGCTTTGTCTTCTGATACACCGTTTAAAGGATAACTTAGGTTCCTCTATCATTTGTGTGTTCTTGGTAGAAAAGGATTTAGTGTACACAAACTGCCATCTGACACCACGTAAGTCCATTTAACTTAGTTATTCTATTAGTAGTTCCTTCATGAAATCATCATTATTTTTATTATGCCTGCCTTAAAGGCCTGATTTATTAAAAAAAAAAAAAAAGTTAAAAACCTGTCATGATTTAACCCTAGCCAGCAACTAGGTACCACACAGCCACGCACTTCCCGCTGGTGGGATGGGGGAGAGAATTGGAAGAGTAAAAGTGAGAAAATTCATGGTTTGAGATAAAGAGCATTTAAAAGGTAAAGCAAAAGCCGCGCATACAAGCAAAGCAAAACAAGGAATCCATTCACTACTTCCCGTGGGCAGGCAGGTGTTCAGCCATCTCCAGGAAAGCAGGGCTCCATGACATGTAACGGTTACTTGGGAAGACAAACACCACCACTCCAAACGTCCCACCCTTCCTTCTTCTTCCCCCAGGTTTATATGCTGAGCATGACGTCATATGGTATGGAATATCCCTTTGGCCAGCCTGGGTCAGCTGTCCTGGCTGTCTCCCCTCCCAGCTTCCCATGCACCCCCAGCCTGCTCGCTGGTGGGGTGGTGTGAGTTGCAGAAAAGGCCTTGACTGTAAGCACGATATGAACAACAATAATGAAAACATCTCTGTATTACCAACACTGTTTTCAACACAAATCCAAAACACAGCCCCATACTAGCTACTGTGAAGAAAATTAACTCTATCTCAGCCATAACCAGCACAAAACCTATTAAAGAAACTGGAGGTTTAGCTCTAATTTTGCAATGTTTCTCTTTTCTAACTGATTCTTATGTACATTTTTGGCTGTTGACTCTTCCATCCAGGCCATTAAAGGTGTTTTAAAGAATTTGCCTTGCTGCAATGCTCATGATAGAGCTAATTTGTTGCAACAGAGATTTCAGCATTCTGTGCAGCAGCTATCAGAACAAAGCAATGCATAAGCAGTCTTAGGGATGCTGTCTTAAAATCTGGCACCATATTCAAAGATTGATTTGTATAATACATCCTGTCCTTGAGCACAACTCTGAATGTCATTACTATAAATTCAAAGGTCCTTTCAAAGACAAGCCTAGCTGGATTCTACGTTTTGCTGGTTTTGTAATGAATCTCTTTACACCCAAAACAGGTATTGCAACACAGCATTATGCTGTCTGCTGTAATCCACTATTAACTCAAAGAGATATATATATAGATATATCAATATGTCAATTACCTTTAATTAAATGAATATCATCTCTTTAGAATCAGATCTTTGCCAAAATAAAAAAAGAAATGTTGCAAGTTGGCTAGCCAACCCTTCATCAATTGCCTGGTTGCTGACAGCTCAGTGGTACATGAATCAAGAGCCAGAATGTCATTTGCTAACATATCGGGCAAATTATTTCTGGCACCAAACTGCACCTGCATGTTACAAGAAAATGCTTCTATACATCTCCACAATCAGTGCAATGACACCAACAGCAATGGTTGTCAAGTCTTGTATGCATGTCACTGTATTAATATGGAGGTGAAAAATATTTGATTTCTGTAAATAAATAACAATGAACAAAAACAAGAACAGCAAAATGATACATTTTTGAAAGTCAATAGATAGCATTTACAAGAGATCTTAAGTAGCTTAAAAGCTGAAAGTTACTACTGAAAGGAAAAAATAAAAGACTTCTACATATATCTCCCTAGTGGAGGGAAGTCACTTAATCCTAAGAGTAGCAAGACTGAAAACATATGTTTTAGCATTTCTTTCCTGAGTAGTTAGTTCAAGCCGTTCCTTCTCAACTTGGAGTGCAAAGGTCTCCTTACAACTTTCTGCAACCCCATGCCCAGGCAGTGTATATGACTGCAGACCTATGGATTCTACCACGGGACCAGGCAGCTAGAAGTTATGCACCCTAGTGTCTTTGAGAGAGTTTTAAATTATTTGAGTACCTATGTAAGAATTTATGGGTAGAATTCAGAGCAAGCGATATCACCAGTGTAACTGTAAGCACTTCATTGAGACACCTAAGAAATATTACCTTAGATTCCTTCTGCAGAGAGAAAAAGCACTCCAAGAAGATAATTTACCTCGTTAAAATCATGCTGTCTTTCTTCATGGAATACTAAGTTTACAGCAATGGGTTCTTGACTTCTGTGCCTCATTTTGATGGGGTGAATTTCCTGTAGATGTCCTAGGACAAACTACCAGCTAAATGATTTTATCCATATACCTCCCACTATATGACAGTAACCTGCCTTCCTAGAAGTGTATTTCTAAGCGTGTTTGGAACAGCTCATACCTGTGCATCAATGTGCTCATCTCTTCCTTCAGCTTAACTAGGAAGAAATACAACATTCTGTCTGAGGACCCCCATGAGGTAGGATCAGAGGTGACCTCAGAGTACATGAAGCATTCACTCCCAACATGACGTAGCTTTCTTGCCTTTTTTTAATTATTTATTTACTTATTTATTTAAATATGTTTTTGCTCTGTTGTTCTGCTGATGATGTCTGTTTTTACAGCAGCATCTGAGCATTACAAACGCACTTTAAGGAAGTAGGGTCACTAATCTCTATGTTGTGAAGTAGGCTATGGATTCATCATTCCACACCTTAAACTGTGTTACTGTCCTGGGATCAGAATCAGCGAACAAGTCCTTCTTTCCAGAAGTGTTTACTCAATTGATACTAAGTTGCCTCTTGAAAAAACAAATGAAGAACCAAACAATCCACAAGCAGCTAGAAATCAGCA
>NW_010533760.1:30812-35963 GCF_000687285.1 Phaethon lepturus
CTGAACTCTTCTTTTGCTAAGCAGCAGGATGCAGTGTCACAGTCATTTCGTCTTCTTCTGATTCATCTTGCACTTCCCTCCTCGTGAAACAGCGTCAGTAGGGCAGATACTCTCTTAGAATAATCTATAGCTTGGTAAGTGTGTTATTATTCTAGTACATATAGAAAGGTGGTATGAGGAGAGCACTGAATTTAGATTACGTTTTCCATAAAAGGACTACTTTAAACACTTGGCACCAGTGTTTGGTTCTTTTTTAAGATAACAAGTACCTTCTTTCCAGTTTTCAGGGTCCTTCATGGTTGTGGCCCCTTGACTGTACACTGCTGGATATTTCTGATTTTGCTCTCCAGAAAACTCTTTCCTTCCAAGACAAAACTCAGTGAAATTGTTGCGGAACAGTTTACTACATAGAAACCACATTGATTTGGATTCCTTCCAAACTATCTAATCCTCTGAAAAATTCCCAACAAATCTTGCAGAAAATATTTCTGCAAATCTGCATACCACACTACAAAGTGTGCAACACATATTCTCAGATCTATTATATTCTAGCAGACTGCAGGCCAATATATTTTTATTTGATACAGCCTTAAGGCTCATTTTGAACTGGACCCAAAACTCTTAGTAAATTTTGAAAATGGTCTCCAAGTCTGGTATCCAGTATCTTCAAGTATTTTTATGTGGTTTTTTTCTGTAGGACTGAACAGATTATTACAGAATTAAGATTATTGTAGAGCTATGGAACACTATGATTCCTAATGTAAGTGTTTTTAAAAAGGTACCGTTCATCTGCTGTGGTTTAGTTTGAAATGTTAAACTTGAATAGTACAGTGTTAATGTCCATATTCATGACTGATGCTTAACCATTCTATGCTGGGCAAGTGCAGCTGGAGTTATAGAAGCACTGAAAATCTCTGCAGCCAGGAATGCAATTTTTAAATCTTCTTTTGCATTCAAAGACCTTTAAAAATAGACATTTTTTTTTTTAATGTTCTGCATTTCAGATACCAAATTTTATCCCACTGGTCATTTCTGTAGCTAAGTTATGAACAACTAGGACACTGAAAACACTGTGACATTTTCCACTACTGAATTCTGAACAATATTATTACAAAGACATTCAAGAACAGCTTTCTAAACTTTTCATTTTTTTGTGAGTAACATGTGTAATGAGTAACTGCAACATTTATTCATATTGTGAAAACATTTTCTATGTCATGTCAGACAAAAAATTAATTTGAATTCTTGCATTAATTCTTAGTTCAAATTTTAAATTATCTTAATTAATTTTCTCTTGGAAATTACTGGAGGAAATTACTTGAGGAAATTTAAATCAGGGACATTTTATTTCTTCATGATAGGAGGGAACTCATTGGACCAGATGATGATATTGGCACTAGAGGTGTTCACATCTGAGAGTTGTCCAACACTACACCTATAATCAGTACAGGCCAATGGGTATTTCTTGGGTGCCATTCATTAACTGTTAGATCAGATGAATGATATCTTTGAAAGTGCCTCCGTCTTTCCAGTAATAACAAACAGAGCCTAAGAAAATTGTGTATTTAAGCCTAGTTAAAATACAAAGGACAGCATTTTAGGTATCTTGGACCATACGATTTTAATGCTCCCATGGATATCCAAAATTATTTTGGTGACTATTAGACTATGAACAACCTAAATTAATTTCTGAATTCCTTTTTTAAAGACATACCATATGAAAAGATGCATTTGTTTTTGAACGGATGTAGGCTGGTACATGATAACTTCTTTTTTCTTTTAGAGGAATTTGTAGTAAATCCAATACTTGCATGAGGTCCAGGGCCAGTACTATTCGACAACAAATGATTTTTATCTGCACAAGAAGTCATGCTGAGCTAGGGTAGAACAAATGTCTATTCTCCTGCAGTTTGGTTCTATTCCATAGAAAACATGTTCAGGAAATCATTAGACATTTCAACCTGCTAAATCATTGACATGTCTCATAATCTGTTTCACATGGTCTGATTATGAATTTATTTCATAAAACAAAATTAAATTTCACTTTGAAAAATTTGAAGTTCCCAATTCTGAATCTCCAGACTTTCAGAAAGTTTCTTAATTCCTACGCCAATTGACTGAAAAAAACTTACACAAGTTTTATCTGTGTACAGATAACAAACAAAAAAAGCAGTGATACTGCTTTTAATACAATAAAATGTGAGAACAAAGCTGCCTAAGAGCTATATTGCCATAATTTTTCATCACTCTTAGCTTACACTATGTGTGACGATAACTATTTGAGTCTTTGCATCTCACTTCCAGTAAGCTCTGAGCCATCAATTACACTAGTTCACAGGAGACTAGAATTTGGACTGCCCTATGTCCTCTTGGTCTCAGGCTATGTGAAATGTCCTTAATGGACTGGAAACAACTAAAAGGCAAAAAACCACTCTAGTACTTCCTTTCCTATTTGAAGGGAGGTGAGTAAGCCCAAGAGACAAGCAGGTAATTTATAGTTAAACATTTTCCTTTGATCTGTATATCGCTTTTTCTATTTCAAGCTAATTTGATTAAGTACGCACAAAGGGGAAGCCAAAGGAGAAAGGTTTTTCTTCAGGCAGCCAGCCAGGAAACACAGTAGCAGAGACCTAATTTTTTATTTTTATTATTATTATTGATCAATCTCCAAGTGATACACATAATTGACTCAAAATAACAGAGGAGCTGAATTAAATCTGAAATATTTGAGCATATTTAATATGGGGTTTTCCAATGCTTAGAGCTTGGATCATTTCAACTACTTTCAATACCACAGAAAATGTAGGTGAAATTGTATTATGGTTTCACAAGTTATTTTGTGTCAGCTGAACTTCATTAACTGACAATATGGATGCTGTTACCCCACTGCAAATATGAAGAAAAATGCTCTAGCTTATGTCCTCTCTTGTTAAGACTTAAGCAAATGTATTTCATATTACATTTCCTGTCAGTTACACAGTCAAAGTACAAAGTAATTACCTACATCCGATTTAGTCATCTAGATGCCTTTTATAAAGTACAGGGAGAAATGGCAGCTGCGTGGAATGATTCATCTCATTCTAAAGTTGACAGCTAAAATATATCAGAAAAAATATGCCTTAAAAGTCACTATTTCTTTTTTACTAGGGACCCTACTAGATTAGATGCAGACATCTAACCAAGTTTGCATGAGACAAACTCAGCCACAGTTATAACAGATGAACTTACACATCACAATTCATCTCTGGCAATAATTAATTTCTATGTGTGAGCTGCAAAAACTTTTTCCATATAGAGACAGATAAATGTAGTGTTGGCTCAAAGTACTTATTTCCTACATACACACCATTTTCTCCTTCTTGCCCCGACTGTGAAAACGTAAGAAGACAATGGATCATGGGTTAGACAACTACCACTCACTTCAGTCCTGCTGCTGCTTAGAGGCGACACAGGTTTATGTCTTTCATGGTAAGTGAGACCTGTGGGCAGAAGTTGTATCTTCATAAATTGTAAGTTCAGAATACACACTGCTTTTAAGACAAGCAATTCTGGTCTTGCCTCTATTGCCATCTTACCACCAATTATATAATTTTATACTTAGAAATTGTGAAAGGTTGGACAGCAAAATTGGACTAGGCATACATCTACTAGGTATGTGCACAGGACTGTGACAAAGAGGGGCTGTTACAAAACAAAACAACCAAAACTGTAAGAAACAATCAATCACTATCAGTTAAGTTAGCCAACAATTTACAAGGTTTGCTCATTATGCAAATCTCTGTTCTTGTATGAAAAGATTTAATCTTTACTTGATGAGTCAACCTCACACAAAAAAACAGTCTTCTCTGACCCAAAATGTTAATCTGTATAGTGTCTAGACTAACATTTTACCATGACAGATATTACCACAAGTCAACTACCAGTGAATTTACATCAGTTAAAGGAGGAATATACAAGAAAGTAAAAAACTCCTGAGCTTCATATGTAAAATATAAAACCTGCTCTATTCTAGGTAGCTTAGAAATTATTCAAAGTGTTTTAAAAAAACATAAACAGTATATAATTTATCCTAAAAATTAAAATAGCTCCTTCACTGCCAAACAGAAATTGCCATTGATGCCTTGTCTTAGACTGTGATTAACAGTATTTAGAAACAATACTGCTGAGATATAATATGTTTTGCAGGGTGGATGCTGGATCTTAGTTACTTAGGAGATTATCTGTTTAATTGCTGTTCTTCACATGAATTCATAACATCACTACTGTAGCAACAGTTGAGTTGTATTTAAGGATGTACTTCATCATAATCCCATGTTTTCAGAGGCTTATAATGTTATATAAATTATCTGCTCATAAAGTTATTCTCAGCCCAAAGAAGGCATTTTGGAACAGTCTGACACAACACCATTTGACTGCTTAGGATTTGCATGTTCAAAAATGTGCTACTTCTTTTGCCTCCTTTTTTGATGACACATTAACATACTTGTCAACTTATGGTACTCAAAACTCCCCAGTTTTTTTAAGGCGCCAGCTTGCAGTTCTCAACAAGTAGAAATTATTCTGACACATTTAGGAGACTACTTAGAAATAACACAGGTTTGAGCGTTGCTCAATTAGGGAAAGGTCAGTGACACTTGAAACTGCCCAAAAGGATCAGTGACACTGAAGAAACTATCAAGGTTTGTTACATTTTCCAATCAGTCAAAATGGACCAGTCCACTGGCATGGAAAATCCTGCTTCTGCCTTTTTCCCTCTCAAAACAAAGTAGACATAAATTTGTTTATACTGGCTGGAAAAAATATTTACCTGTCCTAAACAATTATTATCCTGTAAGTATACTACAGTTAACCAGGTGACCATGTGTATCAACATCTGACACTTGGCCACAGCTCAGTGGGCTTGAGTCTAGGCATTCTGCAGTGAAATATGGGTCTAGACATCTAGCTGCTACTCTCACATGATCCCCAGTCTAATGGTTTAGTGACAGTGTCAAAGTAATTAACCACCTCAGAAAAAAGGCTGTAGAATCCAATCCAGCTTCCAGAATAACATTGATGAGGCATGGGCTGTCACCTTCCTCACATTTGCTCAACAGAAAACCAAAACCATTGATGTCAGAGTCACTGGGAATTTGCAGATGTAGAGGGAAA
>NW_010533760.1:35994-39871 GCF_000687285.1 Phaethon lepturus
CCCCAAACCCTAGCCTCGGTATGATTTGGGCTTCCAGCACTTGCTGAATCTTCACAAAAATGAAGCTGTATACACCACAACAAGAAACAATGGTCACAAACACCAGCGATATCACAAGAGGTATCCTCTTGGTCTTATGAGGCTGTCACTCCAACTGACATATACTGTGAAGTAATAAGCAACACCTTCTCCAGATCCCAGAGAGGAGGGAGATAAATGGCACTGAATTGGCTGTGTTTCCCCAAAATATCTCAGACAAGCTACAGCCACAGCAGGCTGAGCAGCTGAGCCCTCGGAGACTGGGCTCAGAGTCTCAGACGGAAAGGAAAGATTTATTGCCATCTGGTAACAATAATGCTGATGTCTCAGAGAGACCCACCGGGCTACACAGCAGCACCTAGCAACTCTCAAACTAGAGGGATGTAATTAGGTAGCTTAATTGCTGGGCTGCTTACAAAAGTTGGAAATTCTACATTATGTTTATGTTGTTATGTTACATTTGGCAGGGAAAGAAGGACATGGGAAACTGAACCTTTAAAAGGCTAAGATGAGCCAAACTGAAGTAGTCACTGTCATCTGCTGTCTTGTTATATTATTCAGGGACTCCTGTTATACAGTATGGATCGCCTAGGACTCGGATGCTGAATATATCAACCTTCTATCATGCTGCTTGGCACTGAGTGACTGCTGAAAAACATAGCAACCTTGGTGGTTGACAATCTCTATATATTCACAGGACAGCTACAGCATGAACAGCTTATAGTACAAGTTTCTCTGCTCTGCCTCTGCCAAAATATCACTATACTCCCAAGCTTCTCATAGGTATACAGCAATATTGGAAACTCCATTCCCATTAAAATGCATGGTTCTCCACAGGCTGCTATTAATAGCGGCAGTGGCAGCAATTTGAGAGAGATAAGAACTCCTGTAATTTTGAGTAGAGGTTTGAGACAACATGGCAGGACAGAGAGACAAATGCTCTGTTCATGTTTGCAGCCACAACCTCTTAGCAAAAACAGAAAATATTAATGGACAAATAACATTGTTAGCCACACACTGGACGTACAAAATTCAAAGGATGCAACAAAACAAGACTCTGACCTCCAAGCCCTGAGCTTTTTAGTTTTCACTTCAAGACCATATACGAATATAAAATATTTTGTTAGTTTTCACTTGAAATCTCCAGTTGGAACATCAAACTAGCTGGAAATCTGAAATCCAATGTAGAAATTTGGTGCCTTACTGCCATTTTTATTCTAAAACTTATTGGTCAATCATTGTATGAAATCTCCCACAGTTCCTGAACAATTCAACAATAGTTGATCTGACTATTTACATAGAACATTAAATGGCTTTAAATATGCTAATCTGACTCCAGTAGCATGTTTATTCTTGCTAAGCCGTAGAGTAACAGCTCTGTAAGTCATAAAAAGCAGATCCAACTAAAAGGAGAGTATATTACAGTTGCAAAATTATGCATCTTACACAACAAATGCATATCATATGTAAATGAATACATTCAGTGAAGGAAAGAGCTGTCTGTATTATAGCAACTCTCCTTTTTTTTTTTTTTTTTTAATTTTTATTTTAAAAAACATGAATAAGAGACCTGAAGCCAAATTCAGTGTCTGGAGAAAGCGCTTTACTACGTTAACGCAACAGCAAAAGGAATAGTAAACAGTTATCATCAAAATAATCCTTCACATTTCTTCAGAGCATAAGACAATCACTCATTTTGAGGTGAAGCCCACACCCTTTAGCCACCTTCTTTTTTCCCTAGACCGAGACCCAAATTGTTTTTCTTCCAGAGCATAACCTGTTTTATTTCACTTTTTACCTCCCATGAACACAACTGCTATGTATACTAACTAGGTTTCAGTGTCAAGGGGCACTGAAAATATGCTAGTATTGGTGAAAAGACAAATGGAAAAACCTTGATTTGGCAGAGTGTTCTTGTCAGCAAAGAACAAACATAAAAGACCCACATGAAGGCTAAAAAGCTTAACCAGAAAAGGAATCACATGGAATGGTACTATTTTAAAAGTTCTAAAAAATGTCTCAGAAGTACCTAGCAGGCAAACAAGGAAATTTTTTTGCTTGTTTGTTAGTGTTTTTTTGTTGCATTTTACAGCATAATATGAAGTCTAGGAACACGTTATAGTACTTTGTAGTAGAATTTAAGAGTTTGTAAGTGTCTGTATTTTGCATAAAGCTATTGGATGAGACTGTGCTTTCTGGCATAGCTTGCCACTGTTTGATAGCATTTTAAAAGCACACTGTGCTTGAACTATCAACATATAATATTTGTTAGTTTTATGCTCCACAAGTTACTTTATTATGTACAATGGAATAATTATTACGAAGTTTTGTATTGTACCACTATTGTCACAGTCGTCTATTGGATATGGAGCCTCATTTTGAAATTTTCATTTGCTTTCTATGCTGTCATTTCCATGGCATTTGTAATGTACTGTGATTTAATTGGAAATTGGACCAGACAATATTAATTTTGGTGATTCCAGTCATTGAAGATTTTCCCTTGCTGGAATATAAGTGGGGTTTTTATAGGGTCCTTACTTCTTTGATTTGTGTTTGAAAACACCTGCAGGACATGAACACCAGTGATAATCTGTGTCACCAAGTAAAGGAACTGTGGGAAGAGGTCAGCAGACTGTAGAGCATCAGAGATGATGAAAAAGAGGTTGACTGGATCTTCAACTATCTCCAAGAGGGAAAAAGATTCTTGCTTAAGAGTTAGTGGGCCTCACTGAGAGTGTTTTAAGCTAGATTCGAAGGGGGAAGAGGATAAAACCAGGCTCACTAGAGATGAGCCCAGGGGCAGCATGCCAGAGTTGGGGGTGAAGTTGATAGCCCATCTCAAGTGTATCTACTCCAATGCATGCAGCATGGGCACCAAACAGGAGGAGCTGGAAGCCATTGTGCAGCAGGACAGCTATGACTTAGTTGACAACACAGAAACACAGTGGGATGACTCATAGGACTGGAGTGCTGCAATGGATGGCTCTAAGTTCTTCAGAAGGGATAGGCAAGGAAGGACAGGCGGTGGGGTGGCTCTGCATCTTAGGGAGTGTTTTGATTGTATAGAAATCAATGATTGTGATGACACAGTCGAGTGCTTATGGGTAAGGATGAGGGGGAAGGCCAACAAGGCAGATATGCTGCCGGGAGTCTGTTATAAACCACCCAACTAGGACAAAGAGGCAGACGAAACATTCTACAAGTGACTGTCAGAAATCTCACAATCTCTAGCCCTTGTTGTTGTAGGGGTCTTCAACTTACCTGCTGGAAGTAGAAAACAGCAGTGAGTAGACAGCCTAGGAGGTTCCTGGAGTGTGTGGAGGATAACTTCCTGACACAGCTGGTGAGTGAGTCTACCAGGGGAGGTGCCCCGCTTGACCTGCTGTTTACAAATAGAGAAGGACTTGTGGGAGGTGTGGTGGCTGTGTGGTGGTTGTGGTGGTTGGAGGCCGTCTTGGGTTTAGCGACCATGAGATGATAGAATTCTCAATTCTTGGTGAAGTAAGGAGGGGGGTCAGCAAAACGATTACCATGGACTTCCGGAGGGCAGACTTTGGCCTGTTCAGGTCACTGGTTGAGAGCTCCTTGGGAGGCAGTCCTGAAGGGCAAAGAGGTCCAGGAAGGATGGACAGTCTTCGAGAAGGAAATCCTAAAGGCAGTACCCATGTGCTGACAGATGAGCTGGCGGGGAAGATGACCGGCCTGGCTGAACAGGGTAGATTTTGCTGGGACTCAGGAAAAAAAAGAGAGTTTATCAACTTACAGATACAACTTACAATACAACTTACAACTTACAGATATCAACTTACAAATGAGACATTCTATAAGCGACTGGCGG
>NW_010533761.1:0-18596 GCF_000687285.1 Phaethon lepturus
TTGGATATTAGGAAAAATTTCTTTACTGAGACAGTGGTCAAGCATTGAAAGAGGCTGCCCAGGGAGGTGGTAGAGTCACCGTCACTGAAAGTGTTCAAAAACTGTTTAGGTGTGGCACTTCGGGAAATGGTTTAGTGGGTGTGGCAGTGTTGGGTTGACGGTTGGACTTGATCTTAAATTTTCATTTTCCAAAATCTTCATTTTCCAAACTTAATGATTCTATGATTCTATGATTAATTAAATGTCTAGCACCCAATTCTGTGAAGTTGTTGGGCGTTTTAATATCACATTACAAAGAAGGAAACCATACTGATTCATATAAATAGAAATTATGCCTCATAGTTAAATCATAACCTATGAGGACTGAGTTCTCGTATGAGTTCTTACACAGTAACTAATATTCACACTTCTTTCCCTCACTTACAGTACAGGACTTTGGTCTGGAATTTAACATCTCTATTTTTGAATCCAGTTACAATCAGATGTCTACAGACATACAATAGGCATCCAGTTTTCCATTAAGTAGCATTCCTCTACTCTAAATGAGTGCTTCAAAAACACATCCATAAGTATTTTTGAGATATTACGTTATATGCAGGCAATGGTAAAGTTTTTAAAAGTTTTTAAAAAAAGGAAATATTGTGCATACTGAGAAAAGGGAATATAGCAAAGGTTATGGTTTGGCTACATACAGCTAAAGTAAGGTTGTTGCAATTCTGTTAAGAATAATTTGTAAATGCATTTGGTCTGAATGTGTTTTCATATTCTTTACAGAAAAAAGTATTTAAATATTCATGTAACATGCTTCAGGAATACAGCTTTTTTTTTCTTAGATTTTTTTTGTCCTTCCTATATTTCTGTTGATTTTCTTTGTCCTAGATAAGAAGGTTTGCTATTAACTATTAAAATGAAAGTGCTACTACTTAATAGTGTGCCATTTTTCTGTTTTAATGGCCTTCATTTTCTTTTGTTTATCATTTATGTTAAAAGATAAAATTTATATATGTCATATAAACACATCTTAATCAAATATGACAGTCAGCATTTAAACCCAATTCTGTTGTTAACTGACATATATCATAATAAATGATTATTATATATGATACATGATATCATCATAACATAACATATCATATCATTTGGCTGCATCAATACCTGGCATTGAAAAAGACAGCTAGTATAAATTTTCTGAGCATAGTTCTCCCCTGTGGAGCTGCAGTTACAACTATTAAGAAGTGTATTGCTACTTTGCCGAATACTGGCTTTACCTAGAAGTTTTTTGTTTCACTGTATCTAAATCATAGTGGTTTGCCTTCCAGCAGGTTAGACTTAAAACCTCTTCAAGTCTGTGGATTTGTGGGGTTTTTTTTTAATCATATAAGGTTGAGGTTTTGATCAATTACTACGTTAGCTGTCATGTTTAGTTTGACCTTTTTTATCTAGTTCTTTTACTTTTACAGAGGGAACTATTAATTGTGTAGTCAAAACCACTGGTTTTATTCTTCCTGTTTTCTTTCCTGTGAACACAGCTACATGGAAAAAGTTTATCATAGCAGGTATCTTAAGACTGGAAAAACCTGTGTCCTAGGTACCTTCCTACTGCAGATATTTGCAATTGATCCCTCAGGCATCTTTGTTCAAACTCATTCTATTTTTCCCTTCACTTGACATTGAAAATAAATGAACTGGATATTAGACTAAAGTCTTTGGGGTATTAAGACACAGCTAAAAATTTTACATTTTGGACTTCCTGGTAGTTCTCCTGTGTGTCTTCATTTTTCAAAGCATACATTGAAGTGTTTGCATTTAGGATTTATAAGTAAATCTTAGTTCAACAAAACATGTAAATATGTACATGATCTCTACAAATTCAAGTGAGACTGAAATAAAAACCAAAATGCTTTGTTGAATTAGGGTCATGGTCAGCTAGCTTTTAATGTTAAGACTAACAGTTTTGTTTACAACACAACATAGACTAAGTTTCATGGATGCAAAATTAAAATTAAAAATAATGTAATCATAGCTGTGTTGTGAGCAACATTAAATAGTATTGTGGTATTGTAATATGCACACAAACAATGACACAAGCAGGATAACAAACATACATGCACACAAAGATCCACACACAATTTATTTTCACCTATTCTCACTGCAGGGAGGTTGGACTAGCTGACCTTTAAAGGTCCCCTCCAACCCATATTATTCTATGATTCTATGGTTCTATGATTCTATGGTTCTATGATTCTATGATTCTATTCATGCATATACATCCATGCTTGAATAACCAATGTTGCACTGCTTAATACTTTAAGCTATTGTTATTTTCTATTTTCTTGTCAAGCATAACTGTTGATGTCTGAAATTATCATGGCTCCTCCCACAGAACATACTTTTGCTTGTTTTTAGCAAAAATACTTCAACATTTCATGCACTGAAATTATCAGCGTATAGAAGATGCTGTCGTGGTTTAGCCCCAGCCAGCAATAAAGCACCACACAACCACTCCCTCACTTCCCCTCCCCACCAGTGGAACAGGGGAGAGAATTGGGAAAAACTCGTGGATTGAGATAAAAACAGTTTAATAGGACAGCAAGAAAGAAGGAAACTACAATGATAATAACAATATTAATAATACCAACAGAGGAATGTACAAGAACAAGTGATGCCCAACACAGCAATTGCTCACCACCCGGTGATCGATAGCCCGTCCCCAAGCAGTAATTCCCACCCCCCAGCTAACTCCAGTGTATGTACTAGCTATGACGTTGTTTGGTAGAGAATATCTCTTTGGCCAGTCTGGGTCAGCTGTCCCGGCTGTGCCCCCTCCCAGCTTCTTGTGCACCTCCTCACTGGCAGAGCATGAGAACTGAAAAGTCCTTGACTGAGCATAAGCACTACAACTACTTAGCCGCAACAAAAACTTCAGTGTGTTATCAACATTATTCTCATACCAACTCCAAAGCACAGCACTATACGAGCTCTAGGGAAGAAAAAACAATTCCATCCCAGCTGAAACCAGGACCACCATCTTACTTCATACCATTTATGTCATGCCCAGGTCCTACACTTTTCAATACATTCCAATTATTCATCATTACTCTTCCTGTCTTTTAATATATACACACAGATACCATTCCCTTAGTCCATGAGCCATTACTCTAATATGTCTGTGGAGTTCATTCAGTCCATGACTCTGGGCTTCATCCATCACAGCAGTCTCTCAGGACAGGGTAGATGGTATGTGGTGTTGAATTGTTATCTGGCACGATCCATGTCCATGGTCTGGAGGTCAAAGGTGTTGATCTTGAGGAAGTCACTGGGCACAAGCTACTGAAGCCAATTCTGGTTCCATCACCGCTGCATGTTGCCCGGTTTCAGTGAAGCTCATTTCTCATCATTCTGGGCGATTCCTACTGTAATACCATTGATATGGTAGATAACAACCACAGTAGTAATGACATACTGTATTGTGTAACAATTAACATAATACAATTCAAATCATTGACTATTTTCACCCAAAATCAAATGTCCTTGAGGTACACATCAGACTTCCCCATCCTTCCACATTAACCCACCAAGTGCACCCAGGTCCCTGGGCAAAGGCAATCCCGCGAACGAGTTTGCCTTTGCCTGAGGCAGGAGTAAGCCAGACTGTCTTCCCCAGCATATATTTCACGTGCACCACAGGGACTTTATCCCCTTCTACAGTACGTAAAAGTTTTGATTGGGCAGGGCCGGCTCTATTAGTAGATCCCCTGATGTTGACTAACCAGGTGGTTTTTGCTAAATGTTTATCCCAATGTTTGAATGTCCTGTCACCTATTGCTCTCAGGGTAGTCTTTAACAGTCTGTTGTATTGTTCAATTTTTCCGGAAGCTGGTGCATGATAGGGGTTGTGATACACCCACTCAATGCCGTGCTCTTTGGCCCAGGTGTCTATGAGGTTGTTTCGGAAATGAGTCCCATTGTCTGACTCAATTCTTTCGGGGGTGTCATGTCGCCATAAGATTTGCTTTTCAAGGCCCAGGATAGTGTTCCAGGTGGTGGCATGGGGCACAGGATACGTTTCCAGACATCTGGTGGTTACTTCCACCATGGTAAGCACATAGCGCTTGCCTTGGTGAGTTTGTGGAAGTGTGATATAGTCAATTTTCAATATTAACCAATTCCAATTTTCTTTAAAGCCTTTTAGATCTTAGATTTGGACTAAAGAGCCTTTATTTCAGAAAGGGGATAGGTGATGGTTTAGAAGTCACCTTTTTGCTTACAGGAAAGCCTGAAATTCCACAGGCAGAATTGTAAACAGGAAAATATAATTTAAATATTTCTTCAGGAGCAAAGATTAAAAAAATAGATTTCTTAATGTGAAATGGATTATCTGTAATGATATGCTAATGAAGTGTGATTTGCATGAAGCTTTAAACTTCATTAAATTTTTTTATGATACTAATATTGAAACAAAAATTATTATCTTTCTCTATGGCTTCTGAGTTGAACCTAAATGTGACTTATTCATGTACTTTGTGTTAACAGAAGTGGACCCTACAAGATGAGCTAACGTCATACACAAATTCATACTGTTAATGACATTGTTAATATAGGAGTAAAACAGCTGATAAAATTTAAAACTATGTTTCTAGAGAAAGTTATATACTTTATGAACAGTTTCATTATCATTTTTCTTGTTCTCTCTCTGCTCTATTTTGGTAGATATAGCCACCATCTGATTATTTGATCTCTTGCAAGTAAAAATTGATTTTCTACCTTAGTTCCATTACCTGTTCTTATTATACTCGTTATTTAAAAAGCTGTCTGAACATGGTCCTGGGCTACTTGGTCTAAGTAGCCCTGCTTGAGCAGTGAGATTGGACCAGATGAACTCCAGAGGTCCCTTTCAAGATCAACCGTTCTGTGATTCTGTCATTCTATGATTCTATCTGTAAAATTAATTTGATTATCTCCATTTTTGTGATTGTACAAAGTAAAATAGTATTTCCCTTTATCAGCAGCAACCACTGCATGTCTGCACTGCCTTGCTTTTTATCTGAGACCAAAGAAAAACGTATTTGTCGTAGAATTTCACTGATTTGGAAAAGCATATGCAAACCAGTGCAAAATCCTTAAATAAATCCTTCAAATACTGGAGAGAAGAGGTACTCTAACCAAATGCTTTTTAGTGCCTTAGGACATAATGCTTCAGTTTACATTGTTCATATGGTTTCCCCATTTAGTTGTAACCAACATGAAGTGGTATAGGTCCTTGTGACAAAAAGACTTTTATTGAATCTTGTGAAGTTCATCCTAGATGCTTAGCAAGGACAAATGTAGAGAACATCTGCTGCTAAAATTCAAATGACTGTAGATATACTCAAACAAGATGAACAAACAGATACACTTACATAAGGGTTATATTATACCATGCATTTTGTTGGAACTCCTGTTGTCAATGATGAAAATTAGTTTAGTAACAGGACCAAGTTTTTTCTATAAATGAGTCTCAATGTTTTCTGATAAAGTTCTACAGATATAAGAAATACCTTTAATTTTTTTCTCTTTTCTTTTTCTTTGTTTTTGTTAGTCTTGGTCCAGTAAGAACAATCAGTTATAATGAGTAAAAATCTAGCACTTTGATGGCTCCAGGCAGAAAAATAATGAGGGAGAAACTGCTAAAGTAAGAAAATCCAACAAAAGGTGAACCTTTTATAAAAAGGTCCTTCACGTCATGTCAGCACAACTGTTTGCACTGTGGTGGTTTTAGAGTTTTATTTGCTATTTTATTCTTTGTTTTATGCACAATGATCAGAGATGTCAACAATAAGTCAGAGAAGAAGGACTTTTATCTTTTCTCTTAAGGCATATTAAGGTATGAACGGGACTAAAAAATAGGTAAAGGGAAGGAAAGAGGTAATTTCTGAAGAAAAAGACACATTCTTTACTAATTAGTAACACAATTACTAACATAAACCATTACTCACAAAAAGAAAAAAGGAAGAACTGGTTGAAGACTGATAAACTCAAGGTAGCCTTGACTGCATTGACTGTAAGTCAAGGTTGATCTTCAAGGACAATCTTCAAAAATTACAAAATATAATCTGAAGTGTATAAAGTCGAGCATCCATGGCAGAAGGACAGAATGGATGGACAAGGAATTCTAGAATAATTTTAACCAAAATATTAGCTTCCCCAGAAGGTGAAAGCAGCAATGAGTTACCCAAGAGGAGTAGAGACAGTGATTGAACACACAGGGATGGAGTTAGAAAAGCCAAAGCTTACAAATGTGAAATAAACCAAGAAATGTTTCTCCAGGTACCCTGTCTGTAAAAGATTTTCCATAGTAAGGTCTGCCTTCTGGACTGTCAGGCCTCTGAACCTACTTAGACACTCATTAGGAACATGGAAGAGGCAAAATTAGGGAATACTTAAGCAAACTGGACATACATGAGTACAGACAGGATGCATTCAACTGTGATGAGAGAGGCACCTGATGTGTGGTCAATTACCTGCCAATCTGAAAGTATGGCTTAATCCTCATTCTCTTCACCTAAGTTTAGACAGATTGCTGTTCCTAAGAAATTAATTTATTAAATAATAATGTTAGGATAGTGTGATGACATCAAGTTTTGATAAATTTTTGGGGTAATTTACCTTCCTTATTCATGCCCCATTGATTGATTGCTTCCCAATTCAAAATACGTTCTAAGGCTGTGCTACATTTGAAGCAAAATTTATGTGATTGCAATTTTTTACAATGTGTGTATATACATATATAAAATATTTCTGATTTGAAGGTAAAAATACTAATTTTGCATTTTTGGCTTCACCTTCATCTCATACTATGTACTTTGCCTGCTCTAACCAGTTGTATCTTCCCTTCTTATTTAAGCATCTGAAAACCTAGACATGATTTCCCTTATTTGCTTTGCAGCATTCAGCTCAACAAAGTAACTGTCTATTTTTACATTATTTTCTACTTTCAAAGCTTCAAGAAATTTGACAGTTAAAATATTGTCCATTATTTCTGTATTACTTTTCACACACTTTATACCTGTCTAATGTAATTATTCAGCCCTGCCCTGTTACATTCTTTCTTTGTAGTTTGGATACAGATGCTGGATATTATTTGTATTTTTGACGCTAAATAAAACCATCTCTTATTGACATTGAAATTTCCAGCGTTTTTCTGTTCAAGATGATGGCGTTCTTGGTTGTGACCTAAGATAATTTCTTTGATCATCTATTAACTCTTTTCTATTTATGAGTGCTAGAATAAAATTGCTTTGCTTGTAACAGTGACAGTATCAGTTCTGAATTATGGAATCATAGAATCATAGAATCTTTTTGTTGGAAGGGCCCTTAAAAATCATCTAGTGCTAACCCCCCTGCCATTGGCAAGGACACCTTCCACTAGACCAAGTTGCTCAAAGCCACATCCAACGCGGCCTTGAACATTTCCAGGGATGGAGACATCCACAACTTCTCTGGGAAACCTGTTCCCGTGCCTCACCAACCCAACCTCATAGTGAAGAATTTCATCCTTATACCTAATCTAAATTTACCCTCTTTCGGCTTAAAGCCATTACCCCTTGCCCTATCACTACATGCCCTTGTAAAAAATCCCTCTCCAGCTTTCTTGTAGGCGCCCTTCAGGTAATGGAAGTCTGCTATAAGGTCTCCCTAGAGCCTTCTCTTCTCCAGGCTGAACAATCCCAACTCTCTCAGCCTCAGGACTGCTCCCAACCCATTCTCTGCCCAGCCTGTATTTGTGCTTGGCATTGCCCCAACCTATGTGCAGGACCTGCTTTGTTGACCTTCATGAGGTTTGCACAGGCCTGTCAAGGTGCCCCTGGATGATATCTTTTCCCTCCAGCGTGTTGAGCGCACCACACAGCTTGGTGTCGTCAGTAAACTTGCTGAGGGTACACTCAATCTCACTGTCCGTGTTGCTGACGAAGATGTTAAATAGTGCCAGTCACAGTACTGACTCCTGAGGAATGCCACTTGTCTCTCCAATTTAAAGACAAGAATGTCATACAAGACAATGTCAAATGCTTTACACAAGTCCAATTAGCTATAGGGATATGTTTGTTTACTAAATTATACCATTCAATTAAAGATTCTCTATGTTGTCCATTTAGTACATTTATGTATTCATATAATGTCTTCTCTAACCTTTGTAAAAATAAATAACTTTAGAGATTCTCAGTATCTTGTGGAGTCTTGTAATATGCTTTATTTCACATACTTGGATAATCAAGATATTGTTGTTGGCACTGGGGATTTACAGTCACCAGTGACCCTTGGTTTTAATGAAAACACTCACAGGAGCTATTAGTTTAACAGCTTAATGTAAAAATCACTTAGGGATTTTACCACCTTAAGGCAATTGACTTAGAGTTTTTGAAGGATTTACTAGTATAGTGTCATTACAGTAGAAATTTTTCCCTTTGCAAATCTGAAATTTCAAGCAATAGAGATGTAATTTTCCAAAGTGAAATTAACTGAATATTATTAAAATAATCTTGGCAGGTTGTGAGCATATAACTTAATTGATAAGGGCTTTTATTTGTAGACATACAGATTGCTGTTGCCCTGACTTCTTGCAGATTAAATGCAAGAGGCAACAGCATGTGCAAAAGGAATGAATGACCCAGTCCACTCCCAAATTCCTTCTCTTCCAACGTCAGCCATACAGATGTGTTGCCCAAATTCTAACCTTCACAGGACTGAGCATGGACACAACTTGTAAATTACTTCTAGCAGTTTCAGTTTTTGCTAACATCATCTTGAAAAGGGGGAAAAAATACTTGGTGTTTGTTCTTTAGGTTAAGAATTTTCATTGGAAAAAAATTCTGTTTTCTCACTGGTCTTGACATCTCAAATGTAATTACACTGCAATATAATCACCCCCTGATGGAGAGCACACTTCAGTGTATGATGTGTGGTGAAGTTAAGTGCTTGACTGAGGCACTTAAATTAAAAAACACAGATGTCCTTGGAACCTTCTGTTAATGAAGAAAAATAAGTCACATCTAGAGGGAGAGTGAGACCTTAAATGGGCTGAACTGGTTTTTGATAATATAAAGTTACTTCCTGTTATTAGTCACCTTAATTTCTTTTTTGAGCCTAAATATTCTAATTTATGCACTCATTAATAGCTTAAAATTAAGTGGACTAAATCAGGCCTCAGAGACTCAGATGAAAAATAGTTTGAAAGGAGAGTTTTCAATAATCCTAATCAATACTTAAACTTTAGAATGTGAAGTGGGAAGAAAATGGGAAAGAAGGAGTGACAGTAGGATAGAAGGCCTTGTCTTTTTTACTCTATCAACATTGTCTATTCATTCTTTTAGGTCATTTATTCTCATGGTATTTTAATTGCCAGAAGAAGTTTAAAAATAATGTAAGATCCACAAAAGAGTCAGCCAAAGATGGCTGTAAATATATGTGTTCCTGGCTAATGATGGAGTTTAAACATACCTCCCTGAAAATTAGCAAAACTTAATATTGTGTAAAATTTAATGAAAAGTTAAATCTAGGTTGTTTTCCTTATTTCAGTAGGCAAAACTCAAGCAATTATAATAGTTTTCTCTTGGACTCTTTAATCTATTAGGCTGACACTTTATTTTTTTATTGCTATCTATTATTAATGAGAGTTTCTCTAAGTCCTGGGGTCTTTGTGAATTTAGCTGTAAAAACAAAAAAGCACTAATAAATCGTGTACCTGCTTAATAGCAACCAAGCTTCATGTATGTTCATTTTAGTATTTCATTTAGTGTCTGAATGGAGGAGGAGACTTTTTAAAACCATCATAACTGTGAGTCTCTTGTTAACAACTTCTATATTTTATATTATGGAAGAAGGTATATAAATGATATTATGAAGAGAAATTCAACATGGAAGTTAGCCAAAAAAACCCAAACATGTCAGTATTGAAAACAGAGTTACTCAAGAAATGTCTTGGGTAAAACATCTAATATTAAATGAGTTGGGGGAGGCACAAAGTGGGGATTATTTAGTTCTAGTGAATAGCTCCTATTTTCTATCATTTGCTATCAAGTTTCAGGAGTGGGTGATATATTGCTATGATAAGCAGAGCTGAAGTTTGTGTGCTATTGTGCTATTAAGGTGGCATTGATTTGCAGATGACCATCCTTCTTAATATTCTGTTGACAACATAAGCGGAACTCCTTTCTGTCTGTGCACCACTTCTGGTTCCGAAGTAACTTCTGGTTATACATGAGCTAGCAATCATTTCCACTGTGGATTTTATGAGAAAAGGATTTTCGCCAGATAGATAGATCCAGTCAGCAATGAACTGAGAAAAAAAGTTAAAGTATCTTGTGATTTTTCATATACTTAGGTTTTTTTTTTATTGATTTCAAAATATTCAGGTATTTTGTTTTCCCTTACTGCACATTCCTATAATATTTCGGAGTTCCGTTGCCTTGCAAGCACCACCAGGCCCGGCTGTCCCTGCACATCCCACCTAGGGCTCCCCCTACTCTGCCCACAGCCAGGACCTCATTTTAGCTCCCTGTGGCCATCAGCCACTGCCCCAGCCATGCAACAGGAGGGTTGATCTGCACCTCCCCACAGCTCTGCCCTGCCCGACCACGAGCCTTGCTGAACCAGGTCCACCTGTGGGCCCACATCCCAGCCCAACCTTGAACTGTTCCTGTCCCCATGGAGGTACTCGATGCCTGAGGCTGGCGCTGCTCCTGGTGCACTCCCTGACTGCCCTGCTCTTGGTTGAGGAGTAGCATGGGCCCATGCTGGCAGGCCCTGCCCTGCCAAAGTCCCTGTGGAGTCCCAGATGGACCCGGTCCCTGGCCCCAAGGAGCCACCAGCCTGTGCTGCACTCTGACACAGTGCCTGATGAGATTTGCCATTCCAGTGCTTCTTCTGTTGTTTGCACAGGCTGTCTTCATCACTGGATTGCAAACACAATGAAGTACATGACACAATCAAAACAAGATTGTTATGCAACCCAGAGAGCTTATTGCTATGCATAAGCAATACAGAATCATAGATTCATAGAATGGCTTGCGTTGGAAGGGACCTTTAGAGGTAATCTGGTTCCAACTCCTCTGCCATGGGCAGGTATACCTTCCACTAGACTAGGTTGCTCAAAGCCACATCCAACCTGTCCTTGAACATTTCCAGGGATGAAGGCATCCACAACTTCTCTGGGAAACCTGTTCCAGTGCCTCACCAACCTCATAGTGAAGAATTTCATCTTTATGGACCTGCAGGACCTGCACATAGGCTTTGCTGAGCTTCATGAGGTTTGCACAGGCCCATCTATCAAGCCTGTCAAGGTCCTCCTGGATGGCATCCTCCCTCCAGCATGCTGAGCACACCACTCAGCTTGGTGTCGTCAGTAAACATTCAATCCATGTTGCTGACAAAGATGTTAAATAGTGACAGTCCTAGTACTGACTCCTGAGGAACGCCACTCATCACTGGTCTCCACTTGGACATCGAGCCGTTTACTGCAACTCTAAATGTGACCATCTAGCCACTTCCGTATCCAGAGAGTGGTCCATCTATCAAATCCATGACTCTTCAATTTAAAGACAAGGATGTGGTGTGGGACAGTGTCAAATGATTTGCACACATCCAAGTAGATGATGTCAGTCACTCTTCCCTTATCCACCAGCACTGTAATCCCGTCATGGAAAGCCCCCAAATTTGTCAGGCACAATTTGCCCTTAGTGAAACCATGTTGGCTTTCACCAATAATCTCCTTATTTTCCATGTGTCTTAGCCCAGTTTCCAGGAGGATCTGCTCCATGATCTTACTCAGAATAAAAGTGAGACTGACTGGCCTGTAGTTCCCTGGGTCTTCCTATACAGCCTCTGCAACTATACAGCACTTCAGGTACCTTCAATTCTAGCATTAAGAAAAAGGTGAAATACAAATCTTTCCACTTTGTTTCAGATCAACAAACCTAAATGACTCCTAAATCCACTTATGTGGAAACATGGTGAAATAAAAGGGAAATAGTGATGTTATCTGTTTGGTTGTTTATTTACAAGCATATTTACATCCAGTTAAGTGTATGCTCCCTTAAAAAATCACACTTTCTTTAAAAATGTTTTAATGTAAAATCTCACAGTAGCTCTATTCATGGTACATTTCTTCCCTGGGAAAGCTGTCCAGCACATGTCACTTCTGTATATTGGGTGGGTACCTCTGAAAACCACCCTAGAATTTCAGAAGTGTGATACAAAGAATAGAAGAAGGAAAGAGGTCAAAGTGATCTCAATATCAGTAACAGAGATTAGTAGACGTTTACCTTAAAACTTCCATTACTGGTGCAAGGGGCAGCAGAGGTCACCAAAAAACCTCTCTTTCACATACACAATTCTTCTGATGCCTCCTCACACCACTTCCACCTTCAGCCCAGCCTAGGACAGGAATGGAAGTTCATTATCATATGAACAGATTAAGTTACTATTGATTTTTTTGGGGGAAAGTGTGAAACTGTAGTTGGGATATCTCTGAGGTGGAAGTAAAGCCTGTATAGAGTGCTGGAGTGTGATATTCTCCACAGTGCTGTCAATAAGTACTCGGAAAGGAGTTCAGGAATACTTTTTCCTCAGTGTCACATTGTGCCACTTTCAGATGTTTATGTTGTTGCACACTGTCATGAAATGAAATTTTATGTCCCTTGAACTAAATATACAAAATAAACTAGAGGTGTTACCAACCTTCATACTTAAGGGCATACCGGGAGTTGGGAATTTCTTCTTTAGACAGACTATTCTATAAAACTCTACTTTGGAGACAAGCATTTCTCTGTGAAACATCTTGTACAGATAATTGGTCTGCCACAGAATAACAAGCAGTGGTGTAAATAAAGTTATATTTGCAATGTGTGTATAGTTTGAGTCTATTTTTGTGCTGAGAGTTTTCTGCTTAACCCTATTAATTACTTATGGAGATAGGAATTTTAAGGAATGTTTCTGTAGGACCTGACTTAAGAGAATAGACACATATTGTGACAAAAATATGCATAGAGCATCAAAACCTTAGTTATAACATTTTTCTGCTCTACAGTGAAAGAAATTTAGATTTATATTACATTTCCAGTCATCTAAGTAAGATTCTACAGGTTTAAAATGGACACTGTGAGCCACAATGTTATTACAACATGTAGCTATAGTATTAACATGTAACATGTAAAACTAAAGAATTTCAAACCACCATCTTTTCTGTATTTATCCAGTAGTGTTCTACTCAGAATTCATTGTTTTCTCTTTAATTTCATAGATACAAAAATAAGTAGGGAGAACCTACCTTTTTTTAAACTATTATCATTGGGAATACAATAGTTTTGTCTTATAAATGCATCCTTAATATACTACCATTATTGATTGCCACCATACAGCAATTACTGTAGCTGCTGTACCATAGTGTCAAGTACAATATTTGGATAAGAGAAGATGTACTTCAGAAATTCCTTTTCTAGTGGTTAAGGTCTACTTAAGAGTTGTTGTTATTAGGCAAAAAGATTCTGGAGGTTGTCACTCTGTTGAATAAGATAGCAACTTCTCATGTTAAGATCATAACTTTAACATCTATGTAGTAATTCTGCATCTGTTACACAGTTCTGCAGCAGGAAAATGGGAAAATAATTGATGGATTGTCATTCTGACACTAACCGTCAAAGAATGATTGAATCCAGCTTCTTACCTATTTTCTAGTTAATTCTCCTCTTAAATCCTGAGAATTTCTTTCATATCATCAAAGCTATGAACTCATGACCCCAAAAGGCATGCATATAACAAGCAAGATACAATTGCAAGGAAATTTAACTACATTTATATGAATAAAATAATTCAATAATGACAACTTTCTCCTATGTCATAACAAAGTAAATGCCATTCATAAAATAACTGTTCAACTGGAAAATACACACAGATGAGCATTTTCTGCAGTGCTGTCATAATGTGTAACATGGCCGTAATTTTTACTGTGCACCACTTTAATGACTTTATCCTACATGGTTTCCCATACTCATACAAAATAGCTAAGTACCCTATGGTGAAAATATAAGCTGAATAGCCATGTGCCTGCAGTCTTTTTGCAAACTGAGCAGGTTTTCGATTGGCTCTAGCAGGTTTGGGGAAATGACCATTTCAGACAGGACACAGTCAAGCAGAAAATGGGCAGATGCTGCAAGTTGCATAATCAGTACAAAGAAAGCTCCTCTGCCATTTATGGTACATGAGATTAACTGATGGGATACCGACTGATTCAGGCTAATTTAATGATAACCTCTAACCATCTGGCTAGAAAGCTGTATTTTACAAACCCCCAATGCTGACCCACATAAGCTAGTCTAAAAAACATTTGGTGAGTTTAATAATGGATTATACATCAAAGCAAGAACTCATTACTGTTACAAGTCATGAAATATTTATTTTTAATCTGACAGTTCTACTACTGCTAAACAATAAGAGATTACACTGTGAAGCTGTATGTATAATAAATGACTGACTTCTTTTCTGCTGTGCTAGTAAATGCAAAGCTTTCCAAACCCAATACTTTCATGTGTTGACAGCATGAAACGGTGAGCTTCCCTTTGTTTCAATGGTTTCTCCAGCACAAGGTCTTCCTTTGCTCTTTGGATTTAAAATTTTGCAGTCATATTAGCCATAACTGATGAATTCAACCAATTTGTTAATTTCTTGTATTTAGCTTAATTTCACAAATAGTCAGCATCCTGGAAACCAAATTATACCTGTGATGCTTTTGCCTGAAAAGTCTTTGTGGAATGTCATTGAAGAAGAAAACTGGAGAAAAAAATGTGCAATTCAGAGCATAATTTGGATGAAAGATCCAATTTACTGGTGATGGTCTGTGACATGGAAAGGACCCAGCCTGATTCTCAAAGCTTAGAGCTGGCAGTTAAAAAATATATATCAGCAAACATGATTCAAGGGAAGTGAAGCGATAACCATTCAACTTCCGTAATGCAATTTTTATGGAGTCATTGTTATAAACACAGTCACATAATAAAATGTTATTGAAATATGGTAATGGCAAATGTTTTTTAGACAGCCTGTATTATTTTCTGAAGACTTGTTCCCCATTGTGCAGATGCATAGTCAAGTTTTCACATTTATGTTTTTTCCTTCCTTTGTTTTTTCCTTCTTTATAATGATGTTTAAACACAATTTATGTATAAGAGTACATACAGGCTGCTGAACATGCTATAACATATTCTTTTCAAAGTATCAGAAATCTGAGAATGGAGAAAACTGCTGAGGAATCAGAAGCGTGTGTATAAAATTTGCACAGCTCTAAGACATACTGTTAAATTGTTTGAGGCATAAAGGTAAATTATGTCATTTCCACCAAAATACTATGCGCAGTATACTGCACATATATTGATCCATATACTCTTCCTTCACTAAAATCTATAGACAAACATATAACTTCCTTGTGTAGCGGCTGCAAGTAGTAGTATCTTATCAGATTTCAGAAAACCACAGACTTCTATTCTGTTGGAAAACTCCATTAGATGTCCTATCACTCAACACTATTTGGTGTCTCTGACAGTCAGCAAACTGGAAAAAATAAGACAGTTTTTCTGACATTTGAGAATAACCCTTATTAGTTCCATGTAGGTTCAAATGCAACAAGTTTCCTTTGAAAGAGTTTCTTGTGTACAGGAAAAAAACCAAACCAAACCAAAACAAAAACCAAATAACCCAGAAAACCTTTCCTAGAAGAACAACAAATTAAGGCAGGTTCTTCTAGGAATGAACATTCAACTCATAAATTTACCTCAGTCCTGTGCAACTGTTTTCAGATGTGGTGTCAAAGATAGACAGTAAAATTTGAAAGAAAGACTACCCTCATGACATTCTATCAATTTGCTCATACTATCTATAGGATATCATAGTATTATTTTCCATTAAGTTGCGTAAGATAAGAAGTTATGTAAGATTTGAGTTACAATATAAGGATGCTAAGATATACATAGCTATTACTGAAGTAAATTCATATAATTATTCTGCTCAGCAAATCTGTTTATCTACACGGGTTGATTCTTCTGGTCTCTGTGATCCCTCTCTGAAAACTGTATGTACACAACACAGAGAAGCTTTCCTGCATCTGAAATGGGTTGTTAGGAAATTACAATGCAGCAAACATCATTTGAGAATCTGCACTTTCTTTTTATGCAAAAGAATATTCTATAGAACACTTAAATTATTGTTCTGGTCTCAGATCTACACAGATCTTTTCTAGTGAAAGAAAGTTGACTCACTGGGGAACTCTGCTACTTTCAATTGTTTGAAAGGGGCAGCTCCTCTGTCATCTTCAGAGCATGAAGTAGTCCAAACAATAGTCAAGAAACTGCTATCCAGCACTTAGTTTTACTACCAGTTACCTCCAACAGTTTTTCTTTCTTTGCAGATTTTGTACAAAAAAATGGCTTAAAGCCAAGATGAAGAATCCAAATCACATTACGAATCCGATGTTTCTTCACATTCTAGCTTATTTTTTTAGGCAGCAAAAGAATACCTAGTGTTCTCTAATCAGGGTATCTCTCAAAAAACCTTTTTTTCCCTCTGTATATTTTTTTCCCAATTATTTCTTTCATGGTTTTGGTACTACTCTTTAACACTATAGTTCATTTATTTCACCACTGTAATTTATATCTCCTTTTTTTTTTTTTTATTACAGCTGGTAAGATACAATATGAATGTAAACAGCATGTGCAAATGGGACTATAAAATCTGTCTGAGAGGGTGTTTGCCCAAAACTGATCATGCCAAAGAAACAGACAGCCATCAGCTGGGCCAAAAAGTAAAATTCCTACTCTTGCATACTCAAGGGAAAAAAAAATGTCAGCATATCTGCCATTCTTCAGCTTCACAGACAGTTTGATTAAAGGAATGTCAAAAATTCTGTTTCTCAATCAGAAAACCAAGAAGTGGATGAACTCTTGCATATATCCATAGTCTAATGCTGAAGGCAGACTCACACATAAATGGAAATCAATGACCAGATTAGGATGTTGTCTTCTGTATTCTGTCTGCCTCTTGACATAAATTGTTTTATTTCATTTTTCTTTTCATTTCATTTCATTTCATTTCATTTCATTTCATTTCATTTCATTTCATTTCATATTTAAGACGCAGAATAACATACCACTGCCAGAGGGTAGCCCTCACTAAAACCAAGTGTAAAACCTAGTATCTCCCTCTGTCTTCAAATGCTTATAGAATTACTTAACATTACATGATTGTCAGAATAAATTGCAATTCTCAGAGATCCCTCATCTTGCCTGGCACAGGGTCTGCTGCCTACTTTTTTATGATAGTACATCTAAATCTAATTAAATTTTCTCTTTTTAATATAGTGACACAATGTCTAGGTCGTCAGTCTGGAAAAAGGACTGAAATTTTTTCATACCTGGAATCTGAAAGTTTCTGCTGACAAAAAGTCAAATACAGTTCCAAGAAAAGCCTGCTTTAATTTGTACTTAAAATTCTTGTTGTTTTTGTCTTCCCTAAATATGCATCTTCAAAATGCAAATCTGTGAAAAGTCTCTACTGAGAATTATTATGTGGCCAATTAAAACGAAGAGATTCCAAGTAGATTTAAAGAATTTGCCTGCTGTTCCATTCTACAGTGTTTTCTTTACAAAGAAAATGGACGAATAGTTTCAACAAAATTAGGCTATTTTCCAACTTTAATTTTAACTATAGCATAGATGTTTATCAGAGAATATTAAGCATGTTTTTCAAATAGTATGCTGTGATTCTACTATTGGTTTTGCTCACTTCTCATAGGTTGTTAAGCCTCACCATCTCATGTTCAGTACAGGCAAAGCTGCCCTCTTTTTTTACATCCTCAAACAGTTCTTTCTTGTTTGTGATTAGCAGGTTCAGTAGAATGTCTCTCCTAATGGTTTGTTGATCACCTGCATAAAAATTGATCTTGACCCTTCTCAGAAATCTCCCTAGCTGCTTGTGACCACTATGTTTTCCTTCTAGCAGATATCAGTGTGATTAAATCTGTCCTCAGACCTTTCTTCATACGTTCTCGACTGGTTCATCACTAGTTTCAAGGCAAAACTCCATTCATTGGAGACTCCTTTACATAAAGTCCCTGCCTGCCTGACCTGTCCTTCCTAAAGTACTTGTATCCACCCACTACAGAACTTTAGTCACAAGAGCTATCCCACAATGACTCTCTAATCATAAGGACAGTATTGCTCTGTGACTGCTCACAGACTTCTTAAGTCCACCTGTTTGTTTTCTGTGCTTCAAGCATTTGTTAACAGGCATTTTCACTTGGTCATCAGTGATGCCATTTTTGCAGGGAAAATGTAACAGCATCTCCAACTATGCGGTCCTCCAGGGATTTACTCACTGTCTTTCGAGCCTGAACTTTTCTTCAGACATTGGTCACTATCTCTTAACAAACCTAGTTTAAAGTCTACCTCAAGTATGTTAGCAAGCGTCTTGGCAAACTTCTTCCCAGCAGTCCTCATTCTTCAAACACAGTAGAATGGTAATAAAAAACAAAGCTTTGCTTGTAACACAGAATCACAGAATCAGAATCACAGAAA
>NW_010533762.1:0-21733 GCF_000687285.1 Phaethon lepturus
GGTCAAGCAGGACCTGCCTTGCATGAACCCACACTGGGGGGACCTGATCCTTTGGTTGTCCTTCACATGCCCCATGAGCACTCTCAAGATGAACCTCTCCATGATCTTCCCCAATACGGAGGTCAGGCTGACAGGCCTGTAATTCCCGGGACCGTCCTTCTGGCCTTTCTTGTTGACGGGCGTCACACTGGCAAGCCTCCAGTAGTCTGGGACCTCCTCTGTTAACCAGGACTGCTGAGAAATGATGGAGAGTGGCTTTTTTTTTGTGCCCGTTCGCCAGCTCCCTCAGTACTCTTGGGTGGATTCCATCAGGCCCCACAGACTTGTGGGTGTCCAGGTAGCTTAGCAGGTCCCTAACTGTTTCCTGCTGGGTTATGAGGAGTTTATTGTGCTCTCCATCCCCGTCTTCCAGCTCAGGGGACTGAATACCCTGAGGATACCCGGTCTGGCTTGTCCTATCGCAACAAGCCCTGCTAAAGGGTCTGTCCCCACCTTTCTTAGAAGCCCCCTTTAAGGACTGGAAGGCCACAATAAGGTCCTCCCAGAGTCTTCTCTTCTCCAGATTGAACAATCCCAACTCTCTCAGCCTGTCTTCATAGGAGAGCTGTTCCATCCCTCATATCATTGTTGTGGCCTCCTCTGGACCCTCTCCAACAGGTCCATGTCTTTCCTGTGCTGAGGGCTCCAGAGCTGGATGCAGGACTCCAGGTGAGGTCTCACCAGAGCGGAGTAGAGGGGCAGAATCACCTCCCTCGACCTGCTGGTCATACTGCTTGGGATGCAGCCCAGGATGTGGTTGGCCTTCTGTGCTCAGAGCGCACATTGCTGGCTCATGTCCAGCTTTTCATCTGCCAGTACCCCCAAGTCCTTCTCCATGGGGCTGCTCTTAATCCCTTCATCCCCCATCCTGTGTAGACACCAAGGGGTGCCCTGATCCAAGTGCAAGACCCTGCACTTGACCTTGTTGAACTTCATGAGGTTCACGCAGGCCCATTCCTGGAGCTTGTCCAGGTCCCTCTGGATGGCATCCCATCCCTCAGTCATCTGCAAACTTGCTGAGGGTGCACTTGATCCCACTGTCTATGTATGTCATTGATTAAGGTATTAAACAGTACTCGTCCCAGTGTGGATCCCCGAGGGACACTGCTCATCACCGATCTCCATCTGGACATTCAGCTGTTGACCTCTGGATGCAACCATCCAACCCATTCCTTAACCAGCAAATAGTCCACCCACCAAATCCATCTCTCTCCAATTTAGAGAGAAGGATGTTGTCGAGGACCATGTCAAAAATCTTAGGTTCAGCTGAGATCCCAAATCAGTTAGTCTTGCAGCCTGAGCCCCTCTTCCCAGTCCCAGCACACATTGGGGAATAGAGGCGAGATCCAGCTGTCACAATGTCTTCAGGGACACCTACCAGGGCATCAAACTACTGCTGGGCAGAGCAGCACATAAGGTCCATAGATCAGCTGAGACTTCCCTGTTACACAGACGTCCTGTGGGAGTTTTTGGTTCCTTGTGGACCTTCCCTCCCATTCTTTTCTGGTTCTCTCAGCTTCCTTTTCTCTGTTTTTTCTCTCTTTTCAGAGGACAATGAAGAAAATGCAAAGAGACTTTGGAGTTCCCCGAGTGGTCCCCTTCCTCTCATCAGTTTTGTGCCGTAAAAGGACCCGTCACCCTCTGGTCCTCAACTGACATTGGTCTGAGCAGCGACTTTGTAAATCCAGGTCCGGCAAGAGCCCGAGGAAGTCAAACCTTTGATCAGTCACACAGCACCATAGGTGATGTGGTATCACAGAGTCAGGGACTGCACTTTTTAGTCAGGGGTTACCTTTAATCTCTAATTTGGCAAAACAAAACAAAGCAGAAAACCCCCTGAAGCATTTCATTTTTGCCTTTAATGCCAGAGAGTTGAAGTGTGGCAGTTTGGTGATGTGCTATGCAAATTAAAGCTGTGAAAAAACAAAGCTAGTTAAACACAAGTTTTTCCTTAGCAGGTAATTATTCTTAGCTGTTTCCACATGCCTCCTTGCAGCCATGAAACCCTGGTACATAATGATGAAAGACTAATTTCAGAACTCACACATGCACTATTTTGTTAGCAGTGGAAGCACAAGCAGAACATCTGGGTGCCAAGTTCAAGCAAAGTGCAAGGGGTTTTTTTTCTGAATTCAATGTTGGTGTGTCCCATCATGTAACTATGATATATGATAAAAGGAAAAATCACAGCCAAACTCAACCTTGTTCAAAGCAAGGTGCTAGTGAAAGGATGGGATGGAAAATAAGTACTAATGGATTAATGTTCCATGATAAATGTTTTATTATAAAAGCTAGTGAGTGATTAGATAATTCTTGCTTCCAAAAGCAGGATTTAAATATTTCTGCTTGGCTTCCAACCAAAATAAATACATCACTTAACTATCTGCTTTATAGGAACAACTATATGAATAAAAAAGTAATAGAAACTTGCTTTCTTTTGTACAGTAGGTGTAATAAATAGTCATTTATAGCAATATGCTGCTTACTGTTTGGAGCTGCTATGATACATGTAAAGAAATCATTACAATTATTAAAGATGTAGCCAGAATTCTCCCCTGTGCAAGCTTTACTGTCACTAATTCAAATAGTTATTCAAAGGGTTGCACAGTGGAAGTTCAGGTAAGAAACCTTACATTTTAAGGAAAATGAAGATATAAACATTGAAAAAATCTGAATATTTACATTTGTAAAATCTATACAAACACCTGAATCGGAATTGTTTTAATTTCCACCAGTACAGCAGATCTTGAATACAAATGGACTTGCCAAAAAGATATAAAGATATTAAATATAAACACTTACAAAACTTTTCTTCTGTGGATATCTTTACTCATTAATGGATATCAAAGGACTTATAGGGGAAATTCATGTTATCATTGTTTCACTGATGAAGAAATCAAGGTTTTCAGAAGGAAAACAGCTTATTCAGTACTATCCAACTAGTCAGACCCCAGATGTCTCAGGTCCAATTCAATACTGTGTTTACAGGATCATGATAGCACTGACTGCATGGATTATACTTGATGCAAATGGTTAAATATACACTTGACGCTTTTTGTTTAGAGAGCTGTCTTTAGAGGGACAGTGTCCTCAAATCAGATTGCAACAGTGCCTTCTGTGCATTCTTCTCAGAATAACCAACATCACTTCAAATAGCATCTATAAGAATTCAAACAATCTGGGAGGCCTGGCTGGACCTTGAGGAGAGTTGTAGGAGAAAAGGCAGACCCTGTCACATACATGAAAATACTCTCCTCCTGCGTACAATTACTTAAACGTGGATAAGAAGGTCAGAAAAAATGATGCAATCTCTAAGTCACAGATTCAGTCACAGTCACAGTTCATTGACTTAACAGACAGTGAACAAACACAGGGATGTACGAGTTATGGAAAGGAGGGCACAAAAGCTATTTTATGAGAACAGTGAATTAAAAGAATGAGGAAAGCAGAACAATGCAGAGAGGCGTGCTCATGCTCTTTCCTCCTCACAGCTTAGCTAAGTCTCAGTCTGCTCTCCCTGCTTCTTGTCGGACACCCTTGATTTTGTTCGCTTCACTCTGACTGTCTGGGTTAATTGAGGGATGCGCCGGGGGCCAAGGGAATAGAAAGGACATGCACAACATTTAAAGCAACCATAAGTTGATTAGTAGATACATACACTGAGGTCACGCATTTTTAAAGTATGACCTTATGATACTTTAACATTACAACACTCCCAAAAGACTATACTTAAGGGCTCAGGTTGGTCTCATTGCTAAAGGCAAACAGACGATTGTCTTAGTCCAGGCAGCCTGGGGCTAGGTAAGTGTTTATACATTTTTCTCCTAGCTGTCTAGGACACGACATGTTTAATAAGTCTATTTAGTACATGGTGTCTGCTAACAGTGGGATGCTGGATGTACTGATCCGTCGTTGCTCTGGCTTCTGCAATCTCACCATGTTGTGCTGTGCACAGGATCAGAGAACGAGAGCACGAGTGGACCTACAAAGTCTTTGAGTTCCGTGGACTTTGGGGAGATTGGTCTGTCCAGCAGTTTTGGGCTCAGGCAGGCCAGGTCTAAAACTAAGCAAATATGGGGGTACCCAGTGCTGAAGTCTGTGCTATCACAGCTGTGCTGCAAACAGTCCTCAGATATTCCTTAAAACGCTTGCTCAAGAATGTCTACTCACACTACACTCACTCCAGTGTAAACACACCCTTAAAGCAGATGTAGAACATGCCCCAGGGGGAGATAATGCAACACCCAGGGATGGCTGGTAAATAAAGCAGTCTACGTACAGCCCGTTTGCCCTGCATATTCGTACTAAGCTGAAGGTCAGACTTCAGCTCGGTGAAAAGCTAGTGGAGCGTGACAGCCATATAAAATATGATATAATAAACATATGGGAGTGTTGCTTTCTGCTGCTGCTATCGGTCTCTTGGATGTCAGTGGAACGAAGTTTTGGCCTGTGTTGTATTGCCCTACAGTAGTTTTACAAACAAGGTAGATTTATATGCCTTTGGAATTAAGCTACTGCTGCAAAAACAAGTCCTGTAGAATGTTTGGCATGGGATTATTTACAGAGAGGCTACAATGGTTCCTTTCGTATTAATGCTGAGGCTCTTAAGGTTATGCTGAGCATAATTCTTTTCCATTTCTGCTTAGGGAGGGGTTTAAAAGTTTTACTTTTATGGAAAGATCTACAATCCTAATACCCCCAGCTTAAACTAAGCCCCTTTATGAAAGGACTTGAATTAAGCTCTGCACTGAAAGCCAGTAGAGGAAACTTTATATTGAGTTGTCTTAGGTATATAATGCAAGCTATTAGGAAATTCAGCTGGCGACGCTGTCTAGATCATCCATGAGTAAAGATAAGTCACCACCATCGCAATTTAACAGAATATTTCCTCTAAAATTCAATGAATATCAGAATTTGAGTTTGATGGCTACTGAAGCCAAAGTTACCTGGGCCCCTCACTCCCATATAATCGGAATAGGAGCTCTGATTGCTTTGAATAGCTTTGATCAGATGGACCCAAATTTTGTATCTATCAAACTTCATAATATTTTCCAAACACATTTCTAATATTAGAATGTTGTCAAACACCAGAGAAATAGCTGTTCATATGGACATTTAGCAACAATTATTTCAGCCTTTCCATTCGAGTGTGAAAACCATGTGCCCATGAGCTACCTGAGGAAGATGCAGGAAAAACCTTTCCACTATGTGATGCAGAAGTGACATGAGGGCTCCCATGTGTCACTGTTGCCTGTCATATTGCTGAACTTCTTAAAAGGTGAAATAGGACTAGCACACATAAATGTATGTGATGTGTGTAAAGGCGAGGAAGCTTACCTCCCTTCGTGTTGCTCTGTGTGAAGACAGCAATAACAAATTTCTCTGAGTGCAAAGTTTAGGATCAGAAGGAGGGTTTTGTCAGTAGAGGGCCTGGGACAGGGCTGTAGGGTTGCTTTTAAAAATGACCTTTCCACCAGAGAATACAAATTTTCTAGTGCTTATAAAATTTGGGACATCGGGGTGTATCCTGCAGTATTTTGAACGAAAACTGACAGACAACAGAGTGCATATTACCATGCCGTTTTTCTGAAGGCCTGGGACAGGCTTGATGTTGACCCTGTGTCCCCAGCCACAGGGAGGTTTGGGATCTTCCAGTCTCGGGGTCGCACGGAGCAGCAGATGGGTGGATTCATCTGGATAACTGTGGGTGCTTGTCTCAGGTAGGAGTAAAGATTAAACACTGCTGGGAAAGGTGAGGATTCTTCAAAGGACAGATCACGCCAAGGGCCTAACTAGGATTCTCTGAACCCCTTTTTGAGGTGCCTATCTCTCCTTAATGACTATAAAGACAGTGTAGGGTGACTGGCCTCCAAAGTTACTTGCTTCCATTGGTTTTGTGAGTATCTGCTGAGTGCCACCTGGAAAGGATTTGCTTCCTCCTGACCCTCTGAAGACTGACTCCATTCACTCAGGCTATGCTCCTGGGAGAGCTTTTTGCCCTGCCTGAACTCAGATAGAGTGAAGGTTTGTTTATATCCAAACTGAATGAAAATTTCCAAATAGTTCAGGATATATAGCTGTGTGAAAACTGAAGCTCTGACTCCAGGGAGTCTTGGCTTACAGTGAACCTCTTCAGCAAAGAAACATGAATTTTCCCTTTCTCCCCACTTCTCTGATTCCCCTACAATGAGCCAGAGGAATTCAGCCAGGGAGGAGGTGGCTCAAGCTCTGCTCTCAGTGCTTTTCACTGGAAAGAAGATGCTGACTCCTCACGATGCTTCTAGTGAGTTGAGTGTAAATCTGCTTTCCCACCTCAACGACTTGCCTCTGACCATGCACAGAAATTTATAGTTTGTTTTAAAAAAAAATACTGCTCTCCATCATCCATAAAAGAGAGAGGCTTGTTGGAGCTGCACACCTCCCAGGCATGGTGCTATTGGTTGCCCTGCCAGCCCCGTGATGTAAATTACCTTTGCACTTTGTAATAGAGTCAGCACCATGACAGGAACTCACACATCACTCAGTTGGCTAAGGGTAATAAAGAGGAAAATCAAAAGGAGCATGAGTTCATGCTGGAGGTATGTGCAATCAAGGAGAGAGATTTATGATGAAAGCTGAGTTATAATATTAAAGGGTATAAACAGCTTCTTATTGTTATGCTTTCATACACCCTGTGTTCCTTCAGTAAGTACAGTGTTAAGTTTGGGGGAGGCTTAGCTGCGAATCATTGCTTCCTTAGAAAGGGCTCTGGAAAAACCAACTTGCATTTATGTGGCATAAAAATCACTGCCGAGGTTCAGCCTGCATCAATGTGGGCGAGTATGAGGTAGCAGTCTCTGGCTAACAGGTATCAAAAGTATGTTTCAAAAGTCCGGTGTGGTGATCCTCATTTGTTGACAGTGGCTTAGCATCTACAAAACTCACTTGTTCTCCTCACCAAACTGCAGCAGCACCTATCATCAGTAGGCACTCATTTATCTACCAGAAACGAGCCAAGTGCCCGACACTGAGATGGCCTCAGTACAGATGGTACCCATTTCATTCTTCTGAGAACTTCATGACTATAACACTATCTGGGCATTATTTGGTATAGAGTAGGAATGGCTGTATTGTCTTGGGCCAAAGCTTCACCCATCCTGACTTCAAGCCTCTGATGTGAACCACCGCAGATGCTGAATGAGGCTTGTATGAACAGGGCACGACACTGGGCGCAACTTCGACCGACACTGGTGGCTCTCCACTGAGCAGCTCCATGGCCACCAGAGCCTTTGGGCACTGTCTCCTGCCCTCAGTGAGGCTGTCCAGATGGCTGTCCAGAAGGCATCCTCCTTCCCCTCCACGCACGCCAGCTGCTGCCTTCAGTAAGATAAGGGGAGCTGGTTACATACTGAATGAAGAAAAACTGTAACTTGGAAATAGCTCAGAACAGAATAATAGAAGAACAGAAATGCCACAGAACAATAAGTATAACGAATATTGAGCCATTTCAATGTATTTTTTTGTCTCTGCCTCTGGTGTAAAGAGCCCCTCTTTGCACTTACTAGCAGTACCTGATCTGAGTTTCCCTGTAAGACCTGCAAAAGGAACCCTTCTGATTTATATGATTTTTCCAGTGGTCTTTATGCCCCTTTTATTCTCAGCTGGGAAACCAACAACAAGCCCAGGCAATGAGATCTCCTGCCTAGTGTTTGCTCACATTCTCTCCTTGTCGACTTGCAGCTAAGCACTAGGTCAAAGTCCTACAGGACTGTGGTATATGTGGTATGTGAGCCCTTCCCTTGGGATGCCCATTTTTCACCCATTTCACCACACAACTCCACTAGCTATGTTGGGGTAGAGGGGGAGCCAGGTTTGGCCCCCCAAAAATGGTCTCATAGTTTGACACAAGGGTAAAGGGAAAGCATGGAAAACATCAGCCCACTTTTTATGTTACACCAAAAAGGATGAAGCAGATGTTTTTAAGTAAACATGGGCTCTTGCTATGCATTTTTGAGAAGTCAAGAGAAGCTTTTTCAGAAGCAGGAGTAGCCCATGAATTTAAAGGAGTTTTAAATACTGTACTTTCCCATAAAGCTATAAAACTCTGGCAGAAAGCTCAGCAACCAATCAGTGAGGAATGAACCTGAGCATGTTATAACTCAGATTACCAATAAAAATGTCAGGCTGAAATCAGAAGTGGGTAGTTTTATAATCTTGAGCTGAAAGTATTTTTTTAATTGCTTTCCAATGGGGAACTTAACAATATAATTAAATATACGTATAAAAAGCCCCAAAGTGCTACAATCTGCTTTACTATCTGACTTTGTCAAGCTGATTATTATTACAATAGGGGAAATGGTGGATTTGAATGTCTTTTCCCTGGCACTGCAATTTCCCAGCTGTTTTATTGGGATTGTATTAAAACTAGACAAAATGGACTCTGCTGCTTCCATAAAAAACAGTTGAGCATTAAGAGTTAATACCAACATTTTAAAATCATTAAAACCAGCCTATAGCTGTAGATTAGTGTGGGGTGAGATGTGTTATTTGAAGCAGGTGTGATCTGTCAGGAGCAGTGTTTTGGCATTTTACAACCAGTGGGGCTACGTGCACAGCTGTAGACTGAAGAAAAATGGACCAACGTGGGTACAATGGGCTGCTTTGTATATAAGCTGCTATTTTGCTAATGCACTTTTAGCATATATATAGATAAACAGTTCAAATATTGATTGGTATTTTCTGGTATTAATAGGCTCACTTTAATCTAGGTTAGTCTCTAAAGTATATTACATTGATCAGTGACCACTGATACATTTTCTTAGTGAGACTAAATTATGCTCTTATCCAAAGGATATGCATGTAAACAAAAGTGCCTGGAGGAATAGTTTGGGTAGTGAAAGAGAGTTGAGTATGTGCCAGTCAGGTGTAAACTGCTGGAAATAACCTGTTACTCTTTATGGACCAGGTTGTACAGAGCGCTTTAGAATAGAATTGGTTGGGAGCCAGTGATCAAACATTTCTTTTGTTGGAAAATGTCAGTGTGAGGAAACAGAAGTATTTCATAGGAATGTGTCAGGTCTGATGAAGTTTTGATAAAATACTAACAGGGTCCTGCTGGAAGTCTACCATGTTCCTGCCAACCCACGCACAGGTTTTTGTTGGACCAGAAATTCCTTATTCTCCCAAGGTTCATGTTGATATGGCTGCCCCAACCTCGACAGATCTGACCCTCCCTAGTGCTGGTGGGGCTGGGTGGTGTGGAAACCTTGGCTGAGGTTTGGAGAGTGAGCTTCCAAGAATTATTTAATTATGAAAATTTCAAAACAATATCTTCATTATGACAAAACAACCTTTTTACGTGGATTTTCTTTTCCATGGGGCGTTTTGATATTTCTAGTTTTCCAAAAGGTAGTGCTGTGTTTTATAATTATTTTAAGTAAAGATATTTTCCCATGAAAGGAAAGTCTCAAGTTTTTCTCATGCAGTTGGTGGCATAGAAATGTTATTGAAAGGGGAAAAAAAAAATTTCCAAAATTTCACATAAGCTCCTCAGATTTCGACACCAACACGTTATTTGGGGCAGGAACATGTAGTGGTATTCCACTGTTTAAAGTAGTAGAATACCTAATGTCATGGTAGGATACTTACCTGACATTAACTGTTTACAAGAGTGTTATTTATTATACTATAGAACTCGTGGAAAATATTTTTTATTGTATGTGGTGAAAACAAAATATAATTGAAGCATGTAAAGTCTGTAAGTTTATGGAAACACTGAGATAAACACCGTAAAGACTGATAAGTAAATTGGATTTTAAGAACAAGTACAGTTCTGGGAGTCTGACAGGTTATAGATAACATATAGATAGTGTTGTTTCATTTGCTGTAAATATAAGGGTCTGCTTTTCTTCCCACCTATACTGTTTTTTTTACCATTGTAATTTCTTTTGCTGCAGTGGAGCTACTAGTGATTTATACTAGTGCAAATAAGAGTCAGAATTGGGAGCATTACTTTCAACCCAGCAGTGTCCATTTAACTGTCACAGTGGGTAAAGACAAGAGCTCTCAGAGAAGGTTGTTTATCCTTATGGGAAGGGACAATAAAAACCACAGGGGATTTCCCTTCTGGCCTGGGTGGAATTTTAAGGGATGGAAAAGGGTAATTTTTATTCTCCATTTTAATTAGCCAAACCCTTTGATGTTAGTGGTAGATATCAGCATAAATCTCAAGGGCATGAAGTTAATGGAAGTACATTAAGAGCGAATTTTCCTCAAGGAGCAATTCACACACTCTGCTTTGCAGCTAAGAGTGCTATAGGTCAACAAGGCTTTGCTAATTATTACAGATCATGTCAAACATGACTACCTAAACCACAGAAATATGCACTGTTCGATTACACATGTATATCCAAAAAAGACAGTATGATTCTGAATCTTTCCTGCTGAGCAAAATACCAGAACTTTTTACTACTAGACTCCAGCCAGGAGCACTGGTACATTAGCTGGAGGATTCTGAGTATAAAACAGGCTCTTAAGAGTTTAATCCCCATTTTTGTACTTAAATCTTGGACTTTTTGCATTCTCTGTTACTGGGACATTCACACGATCCCTGGTGACTCCTGGGATGCAAAATGTGTAGCCTGTGCAGCCAAAGGAGCAAAGCCAGCACTGTCACATAATAAATAAAATTGTGGAAGATCAAGTGTTACAACATCCTGAAGGGTAAAGTAAGTGAAATGAAGCTAAGGAGGAATGTATCCAGAAAGGCCTGTGAGGCCAGACCAGGGATTTTCAGTTGATTATCACACCATGGGAGTGTGAGGGCATTAGTTCCATTATCTCTGGTGGTAAAACAGAGGTAGAGAGGAACAAGGACATGGAGATCAAGGAGGACAGCTACCACCAATACTTTTCATGCCTCCAATGTATAACAGTGGCCATCGTTAAAAAGCCAGCAGTGGTCACATGGCGTTATATGATATTGTTATAACCTCTCTTTTGGGAAGAGAAGCTATTCTGTGGCAAGACTTGGAAATGACTTTTGCTAGAGACGGGTCTCTGTGTTTGGAAACAGGCCACGTCTGTTGGAGAGGCCTGCAGTTTGCTCGTATTGATGGTGAAGCTAAGGTAGAAATGAGTTAGAGGGAAAATTGCGTTCTAAAAAAGCCGTGGCAAGAAGAAAAAAGTCTCTATGTATACAGTGGCTCAGTCTGCAATAGCATTAGGTTAAAGACTTCCTATGCTTTACTATCATTAACACATTGTAAACACGTGAAGCTAACTATTCATAAAATAACATCCATTTCATGGGCCAGATCACTCCGCTTTTGTGGGAAACCAGGCAGGAAGAGAAAGGAGAGTCTCTGGGGAACGTGGAAATTTTCAAGATCATTCCTTAAGGGGAGATAATATTTCTCTGGCCCATAAACAAACAGTTCTTTTGAACCTGAGAATTGGTATACCTGCAAGATTGACATAGGGTCCAAAATCCCCCCCAAAATCCATGATTCTGCATCACAGCCGTAGAGCAGAAGGTAACTCTGGGGCTAGAGCGAATCTTGTGCTTCTTATCAACCAGCAACCTGATGCTTTTGCAAGTCTCACTCTGGGAGAAATTAAGCAGAAAGTTATACATAAGATGTGGTAGGTAATTTAGTTGGAAGTGATGTGGCGAGGTCTGGGTTTCAAGGAGGACAGAGGTATGCTTGAGATAGAGAAAATAAAACACAGTGAGAGAAGATTAAAAAAACCATGATTTCTGAATAAAAGTTGAAAGGATTGAGTTTATTTTCTCTATCAGAGGAAAAAAATGCAGTGTACAATGCAGTATTCCTCTTTGTAATACATGTTTTGGAAAGAAAACCAGTGAATTATTTCCCACATTCAGACAGAATAAAAGAAGCAGCTCTACAGCAATGATGAGCAACTCAGTACAGCTGTCCATGATTTGTTTGGTAAAGATATCTAGGTGAGGGTCTTTTCACATGAGGCTCCAAATACAGCTTAAACACAACATCTCGCTCCAGTGTGACCCAGGTTACACTTGTTTCTTTTTCCGGGCTAGTGGATACTAGGTCATGAGTCCGTGGACAATGACAGATTTTGAGTAATGCCCTACAGCATGATGGCAACGTCAAGCTGCGGACAGATACGATCTCACCTCTCTGAAAGACAGCATCTCTTGGTTGCCATTACATTTCCAGCCAGCACCATCAGCTGCTAAGCAATGACTCTGCCATATTTCTCATTCTGCATTACACTACATTTCTAGAAACCTGCATCTAGTCACTGCCGCAACTCCTCCACCCTTTCTTGTTCCTATGGCGCTGATCTTGGCCAGGTGTTTGCAGAAAGCATGGAATAGGTGCTTTCAATTCTCTGCTGATTCCTGGGGCAGGAGAGTAGGAGGCAAGAGGGATCACATCCACCCCTGCATTCTTGCACTCACACGTCGCAAAGGTCGTTGAGCTGGTCTGGAAGGTGCAGAGGCTGGTGTTGGTGTCAGCCTTTCATTTCCAATTAAAGAGGTAATATGTGTGTCTGTGTTACAGAGGACAGTCTGGTCCTCTGTAATGAGATATAAGCTTACGGGAATACTAGACTAATTGTCCCAGCAAGGTTCTGAAAAAAAATCATGTGGTAGCGAGCATAAATAAAAGATCTCACAGTCTCTTTCAATTAATATTACTTGTATTGCACATGAAATGTATACAGTGCCGCATGAAGAAAAGCACACACAGCCAGTGCGAGCAACAACTTCCAGTTCTGTAAGAAGCGGGAAACACTTTTTTTGCTCAAATGGGGTTTGACTTAAATGAAAGGTTCTTTGGGCAGCTGCTAAATTGTATTCTGAACTGGCATTTGCAGATGTCTTATCACATCCAGATTGAGGCAGGAATTGGACAAAGATGTGAATGTCCCTGGTTCATCTGAAAGCTATTCCTGTTTTCGCAGTAGAACTGCTGATACTGGAATTAGAGAAACACCCCCTCTCTCCATTATGTTGTTTCACCCCTCCACTGGCAGCAATTTTCTTTTCCTGTAGTGATCCCCTCTTTTGGACTGCCTGCGCTCAGGCAGCAAGGGCTGAGGTATGGGAGGATCCACTCATTACCTGTCGCTTTCTCCACCACGAGATTGACAATCTGGGAAAACCAGCATCGTGCTCAGTGCAGCAGAAATGTAACCTACAAAACTTGGTTAAATGATTACATGATATTTATGTGTATGCTTATGTATATATATCATTTTCTCTTGGAAAAGAACTGGCAAAGTACACCTGGGCAGGATAACCACCTCATCCTTCCTTTAAACTTTTGCTCCACTGAGCAGCAGTGAGGCAGAAGCTCTAGCCTGTGCTTTTGCTTGTGACTAACGGACTCTCAGACCTGAAACCAGGCATGCAACTTCTCTTAGACCCAGTTGCTGTGCCAATAAAACAGACTAGTGAAAGATTTCTCCCAAGGGCATAGTGAGGATTAATAAATAGTTGAAAGAGCTTTGAGATACTCAGCTGAAAGGTACTTGATACTGTCAAATAATTGTTATTCACTGATAAATAGCTATTTGGACCTTCCTTGGGAAAATGTGGACATTTGAAAAGAGGCCAACAATTTTCTTTACAGGAAAAGCAACGACCATAAATTTGAACATGCTTTATATAGGTTACATCTGAAGAATGAAAATATATCTGTAGATTAAATTACTACATTTGTAGAGTATAAAAATAGGATATAGTCATAATCCTCCTTTGAGTAAAGCAGGCAAAAGAAAAGAAAAGCCCCCAAAACAGCTGCTACACAAAGTTTCTAGATGCAGAGTTCAATAAAACCTTGATGTATGTAGGATGTATAAGCAGAACTGAGCTTGGATATATTAATCTCCAAAACCCTTTATTTTGCAGCCAAAATATGCCTACATGGAGTAGATTAAAAATATTTATACAAGGCAAAATTCCAAGGCTAGTGAACATCCTGTTGCCAAAGACATTTTGCGGACAACAATATATCATTTTACCACATACAGTAGTTACTACTTTCACAGTGAAGGAATATGATAACATAGATATACACACATGCAATTCAGAAATTATATTTGTGCCCACAAGTCAACTGAAGTGTCTCATATGGCCATGCAGGAGACCAAATCCTACAAGTGACTACAGATGCCCTCTTTTCAGGCTGTGGATAATTGTTTGAACACCCAAAAAAACCTGTGTAAGTCAAAAAGATGTTGTTTAGACATGATGGATGTCTTTGGTTGCTAGCTGTAGACTTGGACTGAGTTGCCCTGCTGCACCACAGATTTCCTGAATGAGGCTAGGCAACACTTTAAGATCTTCACACCCCCTAAACAAACATTACTGGCATGACTGGCCGGTGTTCAAGCTCCCTATGCCCCTCAGTGATGGCTCACACAGACCCATTCAGAAGAAGAAAACAAGGAGCATAAGAATGGGTCATCTCAAACATCCACACTGTCCAGAGTCCCGTATCTGAGAGCAGGTTTTGAAATATTTTTATGCCATGAATGTGCCTGATCTCATTAAACCCATTCCTGCATTCCAGGGCAATGAGTTCTGCCTTTTAATTTCTTATGGTTATGTACCCTAAGCATTTCTTTCGAATCTGCCATGATTTTATCTCATTTGGTGAAACCCACTCTTGAAAAAAATGAGAGACACTGACCGTCTGTTTTCAGTTCAGCTTCTTTGAGGGACATAATTATACATACCTCTACAAGACCTTCCCCAGGCTGAAGACTCTAAGCCAAATTACTTGTTTCTTCAGTGGAAATAGTTCCACATCAGTAACCATTTTTATCTTCCTTCTGTTTCTTTTGCTAGGTTGCTATAACTTTTTAGACATGAGGGCATCAGAACACAATGTTCAAGCTGCATATGCACGGAAGATCTATATCACAACATAATGACAGTTTCTGGGTTTTTTTCTTTTTTATTTTTTTCTCCTCTATTTCGTTCAAGAAATGCCTTCTGTTTTATATGTTACTTTGGTACAGGCCTTCTATGGGCTCAACCTCCTTCTGGTGGCTCCTCTTTGTCTTTTTTGGCTATAGAGGGAACTCAGGGTAACAGTGATCCTAAAGCATACATACCATAAGCACCCTGAATTAAATTTCTAAAGTGAGGAGGAATTAATCCATATTTTTGTTTATCAGTTTGTTTTGCACAAAAGACAAAGGATACTGTGAAAATTAGCCTGAGAGACATGCAAACAGTATTGTACTAGGATCATGTCAAATATGATTACTTATATTAAGTAGCCATACTTGAACTTAGCTAAATTTAAGACAGTGTGATTATCTCCAGTTTTGGCACTATTATCCTATTTTTCTAACATTTTTATTGAGAAAAATAGAGTTGAGGCACATGGGAAATACTAGCATTAGATGGAGAAGTTAAATATGCTTCCAAAAACAGATATTTTAACTTCCTGCTTAACAAAAATAAATTTGAAAAAAAAATTTCAACAAAAGACAATATAATCTGTCTTTTCTGGATAACCTTAGGGAAAAAAACAAACAACTACTTTTACTGTGCATTAAATATAATAGTTTTCATCTTGGCACAGTGTTATTAATTACAAAGTTAACATTGTGTGGGTACTTTCATGGCACATTTTGTAAAACAATCTTTTGGTTTTGCTTTCGATGTTTATTTTGAGTTTCATGAAGTTGTTAGAAGTTTATGAAAAGAATGTAAGGAAATTCCACTACTTGGAAATTTTTCCATCTGAAAAGAGAATATTTCTTAGACAAAAAAAAAAAAAATCGATGAAATTAAATCTTCTCTCATCATATGTAACTTTGAAAATTTTGGTTTGATAAAAGTCAGAAGTCATTCAGGTCTTGAATTTTGAACTGTTTGAAAAATAGTTTAAGAAGTCTTTTCAATACAAAGAAATGTAAAATGTAAAAATTTTCATTTCAAAGTGTGTACCCTCTTCATAATGTTTAGAATTTTCAACACAAAATTGCAAAACCCAATTTGTTTTCCAAACATTTGCACTTTGTCAGGATTTATTTGTTGGCTTTTGTTTGTTTGTTTGTTTGTTTTAAAACTCTTGGGCAAGCAGCTATAATCTGCTCTAATTATAATGCCCCATTGTACAATAATTAGTCCCATTTTTTAACTCTACATACTCTGAACACGAACCTCCTCTTAAGGAAACCAAAGCTACAAAATTGACCTTATAAAACAAATAAGTATCAGGGACTGTACTGTTTTGTCACACAGAATAATAAACAACTTCTGTCTGTCAATAGATTCAAGTATCCAAAACTATTTAAGCTGTTCCACGGTACCCATCACTGTCAAATTTTTTAGATGATTACACATTCCAAAACCACTTAATTTACAGGGAAGGAAGACTGAACTCTGCTTTCTATCTTCACCAAGCTTTCAAGCAGAAACAAATACACAGGCCTCCCAAAACCTAAAACAGAAGTAATAAAGTACCAAAGAAAAGATGAGAACTTCTCCATTCCAAAATAAAATCATGCTGCTATTGGCAGCTACTTTCCAGGACATCCTGTTTTGATTTTTCCATTTCATCTATTCTTCTTCTCTTTTCCAGCCTGATCTGAAGCATCTTCAGCCTTCCTTGCCTTGCTTAGTTCACCTCTCTCTCATCATTTTCTGTTTTATTTGAAATGAAATTGTTCTGCCACTGTTTTTGAAACACTTTCAGTAAAGAATTTAACTCAGAAGCAACACGGAAGTTTCTTAACTTAAGAAATGTCTTAATTTCTAAAAATACCCAATGCCACTAAGGTACCTCCCTCACGTAGGCATACGAGCACCATACTTCTATTAAAGTGATGTCCTGTCGCGTGCTTTAGGCATACACTTAGGTATTTCACTGCTTCAGGCCTGTAGACACGGAGGAGTGACACTTAAACATTACCTTTTGCTACACAGGCAAGACCTATCCTGCAAATATTTACAGGTGCCTAACTGGTAGTTCTGCTAGCCATAGGTTAGCCAAAGTTGCTCAGATGCATGAAGCCCAGAAGAATGGAAACATAACACAGAATTAAACATAACCTCCCTTTTCTTTTCCACCCAACTCTTTCTGAGCTACAAATTGTAGCAAATAATTGCTTACTTCTGCATTTCCCAAGACTTTTTCTTCCTCACTATTGTTTGGTAATGACACTTTTCTATAGAAATGGTAAAAATATTTTGAATGCAGTATTCATTAAGACTGTTGATTGAAAACTACTTCAAGATACTTATGAATTGCTTTTGGTTTTGTTTTACCTCTCTTTGCACTCTATATTCTATAAAAGAAACGCTTGGCCTGCCTATTTCTCTTTTTTTAAAATAAAGCAAGCCCATTCTTTTCCAATCTGGCAAATAAAACTTAATAAAATTATATTCTTTGATCTCTACCTAACAAAGAACTGTATATTGTTAAATGAAGTGGAACTGCAGCTACACAGTTTGCTGTGGACACACATTCCTGGAATCAATTATCTGTAGATTTTAGAGGAGCACAAAATTTACCGACTTTTCAAATGGGAACTGACGGTAAGCTGAAGGAAAAACACAGATGTTTCATAGTGGTGCAATGACAAGAAAGAGATCAATAAAACACTATGAAAGAAAATTTTAAAGGAAATAATGCTTCCAGATTTATGTGTAATATTTCATTGGGCACCACTGGAGGAAATAATTTGATTATTTGCAGAGATAAATCTATACATCTTTTAAAATAGTTTCTGTGATGAGTTACTAAAGAGTATAGAAATCTAATTGTAGTTTTAATACACCTAAGTAGTAAGTAACTTTCATATGTATCATATATTGTTACTAAATTGACGATATAATGTCCAGTCACCACACAATAGAAATAATGCACCATTCTGCTAGAAAATGTACGGTAACCACTAAGGGTGATGGAAACTGCCACTTTTCTATTGCAGCAGCAGCAAAACCCAGGTCATTTTGCTTTGTTGTACATTTAAAATTTACTAGTTATCATGGCGAAGAAAATCCTTATAAATTATTCTAGTACACCATCAACAGGTATCTTCTCTGAGTGAATGGTTTATAAATGAAGATCCAACTGTGTAACCATGTAATGCCATATGACATATTCATATTCCCATTCAAGAAACTGTTATCTGACCCTGGAAAATTTGGTATAGGTTGCACAGGCTTCCTACACATTCAGTCAAGAAAGAATCTCCAGAGCTTCATATTCAAATTGAGTTCAGGCCATGAGTCTATGTATTAATTTGCAGGCAGATGATTCAGACATCTGCATCTGAGTAAAGTTACCATGAGATCTTTTCATGGTTAATGGAGATAAACAGGCATGCATAAGGCTTAACTTAGCAAAATAAGTCTGATTTTTAAGGCAGCAACTTCAGGATGAGCTGAACTTCACCCTAGAAGCAGCTCTATCTCTCCACTGATTATAAAGACAGCCTAGATGAGTGGCTCACATGCTGACATTTATGCTGTAGATACCTACACTGGGTCAAATAAGTCTTACGGGATGCCTCTGCCTGTGATTCAAGCCAGCTGAACTGTAGTCGGCTCCAAATCAGCAGCATTAGTTGTGGCTGCACACTGAAGCTGGACATGATTCACTTTGAGTTGGTATAGGTCTCAGGCAGAGTGAATTCACAACTTACTTCAAAGGTGCATCCCTGGGGTATATAGGGAGAGCATTATAACTAAGGCTTAGAGCTTTGATAAATATAACATACATAAATCACATGCTTTTAAAAATTAGTAAAGATCTATTTGCTTTTCGGCCTAGTCTCTAATTTGGTCATTGTAGATAAATTGTCTGCAGAATTTTGACTTAAAGCAGTGTGGCTTTTTGGTAAGGCATCCAGAGTGATAGTTGGAGACAAAAAGAAGACATGGAAACTGGCAATGAAAGCTTGTACAACTCGCAGAAAGGTAGAACCAAGAGGTGATAAGAAGAAGAAACACCACTGGTCATGGAGTTTAGTGTGGAGAAAAGTAGAATAAAAGATTTTTCAATGAAAGGAGAATGGGTGTGCGTTTAGGACAAGAAGCAAGGAGGATCATGGAATCATAGAATAGTTTGGGTTCAAAGTTAACATTAAAGGTAATCTAGTCCAACCCCCCTGCAGTGAGCAGAGACATCTTCAACTAGATCAGGTTGCTCAGAGCCCCGTCCAACCTGACCTGGAATGTTTCCAGGGATGGGGCATCTACCACCTCTTTGGGAAACCTGTGACAGTGTTTCACCACCCACATTGTCAAAAATTTCTTCCTTCTATCTAGTCAAAATCTATCCTCTTTTAGTTTAAAACCATTATCCCTTATCTTATCGCAACAGGTCCTGCTCAAAAGTCTGTCCCTGTCTTTCTTATAAGTCTCCTTACAGTACTTGGAAGGCTGCAATAAGATCTCCCCGGAGCCTTCTCTTCTCCAGGCTGAACAACCCCAACTCTCTCAGCCTGTCCTCATAGGAGGGGTGTTCCATCCCTTGGATCATTGTTGTGGCACTCCTCTGAACCTGCTCCAACATGTCCATGTCTTTCCTGTGCTGAAGGCTCCAGAGCTGGACGCAGGACTCCAGGTAGGGTCTCACCAGAGCAAAGTAGAGGGGCAGAATCCCCTCCCTCGACCTGCTGGCCACGCTGCTTGGGATGCAGCCCAGGATACAATTGGCCTTCTGGACTGCGAGTGCACATTTGCCAGCTCATGTCCACATTTTCACCCACCAGTACTCCCAAGTTCTTCTCAGGAGGGCTGCTCTCAATCCGTTCATCCCCCAGACTGTACTAACACCGGGGTTTGCCCCAACCCAGGTGCAGGACCCTGCAGTTGGCCTTGTTGAACCTCATGAGGTTCACATGGGCCCATTCCTTGAGCTTGTCCAGGTCCCTCTGGATGGCATCCTGTCCCTCAGGCGTGTCAACTGCACCACTCATCTTGGTGTCATCTGCAAACTTGCTGAAGGTGCACTCGATCCCACCATCTAGGTCACTGATGAAGATATTAAACAGTACTAGTCCCTATACAAATAGCTAAGTGGTGCCACTCATCACAGATCTCCGTCTGGACATTGAACTGTTGACCACTACCCTCTGGATACGACCATCCAACCAATTCCTCATCCACCCAACAGATCCATCTCTCTCCAATTTAGTAAGAAGGACATTGTGGGTGACCATTTAAAAGGTTTTACAGAAGTCCAGATAGATGACATCCGTAGCTCTTCCCTTGTTCACTGATGCCGTCAATCCATCATAGAAGGCCACTAGGTTGGTCCTCCCTGTCTCACTTTGAAGGTTCTGCAGGGAAATCAAGTGTCTTTGGGGGTCAAAGAGAAAGAGCTCTAAGTAGATGAAATGGAAATTTATGAAGATCTGTCAAAGACATTTTGGGAGCACATTATATGGAGAATGTATTCTGTGATTCTGTGATTTTCAGTTGGAAAAAAATATGGTGCTATGACAAGAGTCAAAGTGCAGATGAACTTTCCATAACAGACTGGTTTGCCTGAAAAATGCCATAGCACCCCGTTCCTCTAACCCACAGGCAGCAGGTTGGTGAACCCTCATAAATATAGGAGGCTTTGTCTTCCTATCCTTTTCTTCTGCTCCTTTTTGCAGCCTATTAATCTTTACATTTACAGGTAAGTGAAGGTGAATACCATTTCTACTGATGGATTTTTCTGGCCACAGTGCTCTGAACTAAAAATGTAGCCACTGTCTGCTACCTTCTGTCATAGGTTCTCTTCGCTTTTATTCTTTATTCTAACATCTTTCTCCTTTCATGTATTTCAGACTATTCTTACACATGCAGTTACGTTTGGCAAAACGACAGGAATACCATGGGGCAAGGACCTATTACAAATAGAAAAAACTAAGTACTTCATTCTAATTGAGATAACTTTCTTACGATGGACACCTCCTGTAATTGGGAAGGTCTAATTCCAACTATTACCTTTTCCATAACACTCTGTAATCCAAGACATACAAGCCCTGCAGTCATGAACTATTTAGCTTAAAGATAATGAAGCTGCAGTTCTGGCAAGTGCCCTGACCGTGAGACCATCATACCATTGTAGGCATTCACCGTATTCACTCCGCCGCTTGAGTGTGGGTTGCTGCAAAATTTTCGTGTTACCTTAGGGAACATGAAGAAGAGCCTAGGTCTGTCTGCAGTTATCCATCAATAAAAGCAACTTCTGAGTCTCTAAGTGTAATTAAAATTATGCATTTATAATTCTTTCATCTGGCACAGATGAATAACGAATTCAGGTGCCTACAAGACTAGGCAGCTCTAGGAACTAATTTGCTCTCTGGGTTTGAACAGCTTTCAGGAAGCGGCCTGGGTGCCACCCCTGATGAAGTGGAAGCAGCAATTAGCAATCAGGGTGATGTTTAAAGCCATGGCTCCTGTTTACAGCACAAGCGTGTGCCAAGCACAGCAGCACTCAACTTTTATCAGCAAAAAAGAGACCTCCAGCTGTCTTGCTGACAGGTACGAACCTTGCATCGCTCTGCCTCAGTAACAGATTGTACTTATGATCGGAAATAAAGGATCCGCTTATACCCCTGTAGTCACCCACCCTTCCTGCACTTCACTCATCCGTATTTATGTACACATTCAGTAGTTTAGTGCTCATGCAACTGTGCAACCAATATGTATTGGGTCTGCATGGCCATGTTTTGGTAGCGGGGGCTGCAGGGGCGGCTT
>NW_010533763.1:0-4488 GCF_000687285.1 Phaethon lepturus
CCAGCTGTGTCAGCTGTGTGTGTGTAGTAATATCCCTCACAAAGGCCAGGAATCAATGGACAATAAGTTTTGCATTTCAAATTCCCCATTTCCAGTGTTGTTGTAGATGATAGCTTATTCTTGTAACTAAAAAATAGTAACACAGAGTATTCACTATTCACACCACTTTATTTCACGTGTCTAACTGAGGGATATAACTGGATGATGTAAGGTACCAATATAGCCACTGGCTCTTCCAGTGAGCAATACAGAATACCTGAGGGTGGAGGTGCCAGACAATTTGGCTCTCATAGCAAAGGAGTTTTAAAGCTCTCCTATCCCTTCCTCTCCAGCTATGTGCCACTGGGATTTGCCTCCACACAGGTACAATAACACAGCACAGCCATCATGACAAAACTTCAAACCAGATCACTGAAATGATTAAAGATGCCTCTCAGCCCAACGTGTTTTTGTGGAAGGCTGCTTTAAGCCCATCTTTGCAGTGCTTTGGTTTGCAGCCTGGTCTCTTGATGCAGCTGGCAGGACAGCAACTTGCTGCATAGGAGAAAGCTGGCTACGATGGGATGGGGCAGATGAGCCCTCAACTGGCTCTGTTACTACTGCCAGCATAACATAACTGCCTGTGAGATTAGCATCTTACCTTTCTCCAGCTGTGTAGGAAGATTAGATGATTGAGCTGGGCTTCAGCGTCAGACATATTTAAAATGAGGTGTGTGGTTTTGACCACCCAATTGGTTATGCTTACACACAGGAAGCTTGTCTTATATTTAAACACAGGAAACTAACATCTGCCTGGTAACACTAGTCCCTTACAAATTTGCATATCGCTAGCCAGAGCTTTTGATGAGTTTTCATTAAAACAGGACACATGAAAATTTTGGTCTATTTTCATATGCATTTGTTTGATCAGTTAAAAACAAAACTTCTGCAAAAATACACCCCACTCCCCATGTTCTCTGTTCCATAAAATGAGGATCAAACTTTATTCCATTATTCCTTTTTGGTAACTGTGCATTTGCTTTTCTAGTAAAAATAAAGATGAGAGATTATTTGTTCTGACAATTTAAAAAGCCAAGCATATTTCAGGTACTCATTTGTCCAGAAATAAGAACTATGTGTTATCCCCTACCTCCATTTATATAAACAAAGTCTTTTCACACACCATTACTAAAGGTGCTATGAATCATGACACCACACTTCAAAATGGCTGCAGTGACCTTAAGGTTTTTAAAGAACACTGACATTTTAGAAAGTGTTTTTAAGCAGCTGTGTAATAAACATTTGCAAAAAACAAAGGCATGGTTATTTCTCTGATGGCTTTGTTAAATGTCCACTAATATCACAATCTTCATACTATCTAATTTTATTGCACCTCTTAAATAAGATTACCTCTAAAAAAAAAGTTACCTTGAATTTCCGATTTATCTGTCCATTATTGCATACAAACTTAATCAGTCCTTGGTTCTTGTTCACAGACATTAAGGTAAAAAGACCGAAACTTTAACATCAAAGATATTCAAAGACTTACTAGTTGCAAAAATTACCTAGTGAGAGCTTTGAAAAGTTCAAGGCATCTGTCTTCCATTGATTTCAATAGGTTTTATAGGAATAAGCACTTTTTGAAGTTTCAGGAATTGCCTGGTTCAGTCTGTAGGTGTTTGTGGGACTCTATTGATAAAGAACCTTGTCTCCTAGGATAATAGTTACTTCCGAAAAATGGGCATAGGGTATTTTCAGAATTTTGAACCAGATGTCCAGCTGAGATTCAGACTTTTTTAGTGTAACTCAGTATCCATAGGACATCATAAATCATTTATTGATCTATTTATGGCTTGAGCTTTTCTATGCATCAAACACAAGAACAGGTCTGGCAATGACATTAGTGCTCAAAAAAGCTGCACCACTTCTTCCATTTGACAAATGGACCAAGAAGACAGCTAAGGGGAACATTTTCTTTTAAACCTAGGTTTGTACCTTACTAAAAAACAGAACATACAGGAGGGTTTACTTGAACCACATTGTAAAAAAAACCCAGTGTTTTCAAAGTGGCATTTGTACAACAATTTTGTAGACCACACTTGGAGAAATGGAACTAGTTATGTTTTTTGAAGTTTCTTTTCTTTCCCGTCAGGTATACTGGAAGAAAGATTTAATTGTTGCATGCAATAACGACAGAGAAGCAGAACACGTTTTAAAAAATGGAATATAAAGTGGACAGGAATCTAGAAAACATGTTTTGGTTTTATTTTTACTTTGTTTTCTTATTTACTTGAGTTAAATAAGTAATTTTCTTTTATGTCCATCTACAGACATGATAGCACTAATTTCATGATCTGACATTTTACTTGCTGATAGACTAAAAGTGAAATATAGTTTTAAATACATTGGTTTACACAAGCTAGTAAAAGGAACATTTGCTGTGAATGAGTCACTTTGGTATCCGAAATATAATGAAATGCAGAGCTACCAGAGCAATGATGTCCCTGCTGCAGCTTTCCTCTACAAAGTATTAATACGAACAGCAACAGATACATATATGTTTAAGACAGGGTATCATTAAGAGTGGAAACAAAAGTGAAAAATCACACATCAAAAGTAATATTTCCATGTGTGGAAGCAATCAATGCTGAAAATACCAGCAATTTATTCACATTATTAAATTTGTACATGAATTTTGTGCTGTGTATCTGCCTCAAATGCAGAAGTACCTACCCACTTATGCTTAAAATACCATGGGGTGGGAAGGAAGGAAGATATAATACAACTGTTAATGTAATACATTAAAGGATATGAACGTACTTTCATGGAAAATGCATGATTAACCAATAATAAAAAAGATGGAGAAGTACTAAATGCAAAAATTATACAGGAAACTATCAGTGAAAAACTGAGACAAATTTTTCCACTCTTGCTGGCATGTTAATTCATTTTTCAACAGTTTATCTTACAAACTTGCAGATCAGAAACCTCAAAAATTTTGGTTCATAATACTATCAAATTAATTACTAAATAAGTCAAATATCTGAACAATTTTTAGTAGTAATTTACATCCTGAATCTCTGGCACTGTCAAATTGCAAATCCATTTGGCTCAATTTAAAAAAAAAAAAATTTGAGGACTTTGCACATTTCTTAACAGTTCTTGAGGACAACTGCAGGTAAAATACCATCTTTTGTGCATAACTGTGGCTCCTTAATGAATTCAGAATACATCAATTCAAATTAATTTTCAGTTGAATTAGTGAATTGATTCAAAAATATGGTATTAGAAAGAGAATGAAAAGAAAGAAATTGGTTTCCACCACAACGAGTTCCACTGACATTACCATGATCATCTAAATAGCAGAACAGTATCTGGGACACTTGTCCCTACTCAGCACCTCTATGCAGCAGAAATAACAACTGTGCCTGTTGTAACCATATTTTTTCTCTTGGCTTATGTGGACCCTCAATTCCAATTACAAAAGGCAAAATTTCCGAAGACTGATTCATGGATAAGAAAAATTATCCATAAAAATTTGATAGACAAAAGCAAAAAAAGCTTTTTGTAGTTCACATAATTCAAACTTGTGAAGGAAATCACTGATCACAACAGTGAAAGATTCCCAAGAAACTTAAAGACTCTTCCCTCAACATTTAACACAAATAATGTTTAAAATGAATGGAATTTAAATGAATGTCTTCTCTACAAGACTATGAACAGTTTTGGAGCACTGGATTGAATACGTTTTGCTGGAGCGTGTCCAGAGAAGGGCAATGAAGCTGGTGAGGGGGCTGGAGCACAAGGCTTATGAGGAGCGGCTGAGGGAACTGGGGTTGTTCAGTCTGGAGAAGAGGGGGCTGAGGGGAGACCTCATTGCTGTCTACAACTACCTGAGGGGAGTTGTGGTGAGGTGGGTGTTGGTCTCTTCTCCCAAGTAACTAGTGATAGAACGAGAGGAAATGGCCTCAGGTTGCACCAGGGGAGGTTTAGACGAGATAATAGGAAAAATTTCTTTACTGAGTGGTCAAACATTGGAACAGGCTGCCCAGGGAGAAGGTGGAGTCACCAGCACTGGAATTGTTCAAAGTGTAGACATGGCACTTGGGGACATGGTCTAGTGGGCCTGGTGGTGTTGTGTTGATGCTTGGACTTGATGATGTTAAAGATCTTTTCCAACCTTAAAGATTCTGTGATTCTGTGATTGCAGTAAGAAAGATAAAGTATCTGTTATTAGGACAACTTTAACAGCACAGAAGGCAGTGTAGTGGGATATGCTGCCTGGAAACACTATGGCCTCCTTCTTTGGAAGGCTACTGGAAAACCCTCTTTTGAGTTTACTATATTTTAGTAAATATTCTTAAATATAGATCTATTTAAATGTGCCATGGGACAGCAGTATGAACCAACAGGTTCTCTTCCAACCCACTGACTCCACCATAATGCTGTAAGCTAGTTAAATCCTGGGCAGATAACTGCTCAGTGCAACACCCAGTACATAGAAGTTCC
>NW_010533763.1:4501-8163 GCF_000687285.1 Phaethon lepturus
AGCCCAACAGATTCAGACAGAGAAATGAACTATGTTCAACCTTAACACGCAAAGTTTTTATTTCTAATCACCTCCCAATCATGTGCAATTGCAGAGTCTTTCAAGAAAGTAGTAGAAACACTCAATTACAGCAAGTGGAAATCTGCCTGAAGAAGCAAGGACAATATATTGATATTTATCCTGTCATACCTTGGTTCACCACATAACGATACAAAGCCCAACCTGCAAGCTGAATTGACTGTTCTCAGCACCTACAAGCTAATGAGATGTCCTTTAACCTGTCTATAAAGGAAGGGGACAGGGGGACATGACCCCAACCAAAAAAGCCAGCAAAACTCTGTCATTTCCAGGTGATTCTATCCCTACAGCTCAGCTAAGCCCAGGCATCCTTGCTGTGCTCTGTCCCCAGAAGTAAGTATGTGGTAATAGTTTCCTTGCTCCTGAGACTGCTAGGGGTTATTTTGAGAATTCAGGATGGTCCTCTGCTCCTACACTGGTGTTAGCAACTGTCCTTAAACCTTGTATTACAATCATTATATGTATTATGTATTATTTATATGGAGTTTATAATACATATATATATGTATTTCATGTATTATAATCATCATTAGAATCTTTGACCCTCCACAGGTGTAGGTAGAAGTTAAAGTCCATATTCTTCCTTTATAGAAGCTGAAAATGATCCACTTTTCAGTGGAGGCAGCTAAGTATGTTATCTGAGTGAAGATGCAACTGAGTTGTGCTGAAATAATGGTCTGGTACCATGCCATAATTCCCTAGCACTGCATATTCCAGTGCTTCTGTTTACTCACTTCCCACTCTACTGCTTACACCTGAAGACACTTTCTAGTTGATACACAGCCAGCATTTAACCCTTCATTCCATGCAGCACCCTTTTGTTTTTCAAAGAGCTCACTGCAATTTACTCAGCAAAAGCCTGCCAAGCAGGCTGCCAGCTGAGCAGAGCTGCACAGGAACAGGCTGGGTTTGCACGCTTAGTTAGAGCCTTCTTGTTACAGCCCAAGCGTTAGCCATAACTCACAGACTGTTCACATGGCTTTGGCTCCAAATACAGTGCTCTGATGAGCAGGGCATCAGAAGTGAGTCAGCTGTCCTTGGGGAGGCTGAGCTCCCTCTATGTGCTGTTCTTTGGCTGGTGATTCACATCATCTGACATTTAATCACTGAGACCAATCTCTGCCCATGTGAGTGCTTCTCTTCCATTTTAGTGCAAAATCCAGGAGAGGAACCTGTCTGACCATGTAGCGGAAGAGAGCAGAGCAGTGTAAGCACAAGAAGGAGCAGTTATAATTAAAGTGCCTTAAATACCTTCTAGTCTGAAACTGTCTCAGAAAAGAGGGTGAAAGTGGAGATGAAGAAACGTACCTAGCAATGTAAATAACACCTACCACAAATTTAAAGGTGGCGGCCAAAACTCCCTATTTACCTGGCACTCTACTAAAAGGTTTGACCTTTTATTTCACCATCACTTTCTCAGTAGGAACTTTATGTTTTTATGCTTTGAAACACTTAAGACTGAAACAGCAACAGAAAAGATAAACAAATTACATATAGATCACAGTGTACAAAGTACCCCAGACTTTAGTGTCCTGTATGGACAAGCTAACAGGAATCTTGCATTCACAGTCTGAAAATCTATTTAAGACTAAACCTGGAGAATCACTTATACAGCAGGAAAACACTGGTGCTCCAGTGTTGCCAGAAACACAGTTAAGTAGGAGCTGCCATTTTCAATTTCCATTACAAGAAAACTTGCAAAAAGTATGGAAGGAGTTTCCTGGTTTTAACCAACAAAAAATACTATTCTGGAGGGTGCTGCATGCAGTGAAATAACTTCACCTTTCATTATGAGGATTAAAAAATATATATGTATATTTGCAATCAAGTACTTAGGCCAGCACTATCTGCCATTCTCCACACAGTATTTGCAACTCTGCCACACCAATCAATTGTGGTTGTTACCACTGAGGTTTTGCTCCTGGCAACCTGCATTATGTAGTCCTAATACCTTTTGAAAAAGACAAAAAATTTTTGTGATGTATGTACTTGGCTGCTCCGATTTATCTGTGGTGTGATGTTTGGGGAATAGCCACAGTTCAGCTGCTAGCAGCTTTCTGCAACATTCCCCACACTGTCCCCATTGATGATACGTGCTGCTAAATTTGACTTTTTGGTGAGGGAATGTCTCCATAGCTTCAAGCAGAGTGTGGATGGAGCTGGTGCCAGCTCCATTAGTGTTTATTTCTTCTAAAGGAAAACAGGTGTCCTTGATTCAGGCAGGTAAACACCAGACCTCTTTCATAAAAATGATATCCTGTGCTTTTCCAGAGTATCCTGTGTTGCTGTTAATTTATCTGCCTTTGTGGTTGTTTGAGGTATATCTAGAAACTCTTGTGCCAAAAAACACACTACTAGTTTAGCTCTCTTGTTCTCTGAATGCCAGCTATACCTACGAGACATTAATCCTGTCCAGGGTCCTATTCAGACTCCATGTAAAACATGCCATGTTCAGATTCACTGTACTCTTGCCATATATCATAAACCAATGAAAAGAAAACCTATATTTTAGTACACATTGGACTGCAGATCGACACTTCCAAATGCGCTCCTGCATCTTTCATTAAACAGTTAACAAAGATAACAGTTGCAAGACTGCCACTTTCAGTACAGAGACCTGCAAAGCAGAAATGTAAAACTATCAACCCATTTAAATGTGGTCTGCAAGCACTTTTAAGACAGCAATGATTTTTAATTATTGAATCAAGGTTGTATTAAAGTAACCGATATGTTTTTATACAACACTATCTTGCATCATCTTTTCCTGACCCATTCCTGCCCTGATTAGAAGTTCTTCTGAAATGTCTTTAATCACGGTTTTTATTTCCTATGCAACAGGAAAACGTCTAGAAAATAAGGTATACAGTTGTGTTGAATTGAAAAGACATATCTTTAAAGGAAGCAAAAAGGAACATAGACACTTCATTTTTGAAACACAACCAGTACGTTTCTGATGCTTTGTCCTGGACTTTGAGCACTCACGTACATGCTCCTATTTTTTGGTACAAATCTTTACAAGAATAGAATTTTAATCACACATCCTCAATATGATGCAGATCGTGCCAACTTCATTACACCTCTGGTATGAGAATTGTCTGATTATCTGATAAGTCTTCTTTCACACTTAAAAAAAAAACATCATATGTTAATATAAGCCACATTTGTTTTCTGAACATTTTAGCTGTCTGGTGCAAGGGGAAGCCCTGGAAGAAAAGAGTCTGCATATCTCAACACGCTTTTTGGTAGAAGTCTATTTTAGTAAAGTACATTGCTCATTACAGTGTTTCCAGATGTTCCCTTCTTTCTTGCCCTCACACCAAGTATTCTATATTCTCTTCAGATTAGGACACTTCAGGGGGAGTGTTCAGGGGCAGAGGGCACTTCTGACATAACGAGGGCCAGACAGCTGATTAGCACACTTGCTGCTCTACACCCACGCTCTGCCAGTATCTGTCTGCTATATAACAGCCTGGAGTGCTTTGGAGCAGCAGGGAGCTGCCGGAAAGCAGCGACCAGAGAGGCCTCGTGGGTGGTCAAAAGAAAAAGATAACTTGAAATAGACAACCGAGAAATACAGAGCGGTT
>NW_010533763.1:8194-25351 GCF_000687285.1 Phaethon lepturus
CAGACTAAATTCCAATTTCCAACTACTAAAAATGAAGGGTTTTATGTAAAGGGACACACACCCTGTGGAGATAATTTCTGAAATATGTTAAAGCTTCCAAGTGGACGTATACACTGAAATCTGCAATCTTTTGTTCTATCACTACAGGCGCAGTAGCTTTTAAAAGCGCAGATGGAGAAGACAATATACTACACACTTTAGCTGCTGCCATGGATGAAAAACTGAATATGAGCCAGCAACATGCAGTCGCAGCCCAGAAGGCCAACCGTATGCTGGGCTGCATCCAAAGCAGCGTGGCCAGCAGGTTGAGGGAGGTGATTCTGCCCCTCTACTCTGCTCTGGTGAGACCCCACCTGGAGTCCTGCATCCAGCTCTGGAGCCCTCAGCACAGGAAGGACATGGACCTGTTGGAGAGTGTCCAGAGGAGGCCACAGAAATGATCAGAGGGATGGAACACCTCTCCTGTGAGGACAGGCTGAGAGAGTTGAGGTTGTTCAGCCTGGAGAAGAGAAGGCTCCAGGGAGACTTATTGTAATATTGCAGTACCTGAAGGGGGCCTACAGGAAAGATGAGGAGGGACTCTTTATCAGGGACTGTAGTGATAAGATGAGGGTTAAGAGTTTTCAACAGAAAGAGGATAAATTTTGTTTAGATACGAGGAAGAAATTCTTTACTGTGTGGGTAGTGAGGCATTGGAACAAGTTGCCCAGAGAAGGTGTGGATGTCCCATCCTTGGAAGTGTTCAAGGCCAGGTTAGATAGGGCTTTGAGCAACCTGGTCTACTGGAAGGTGTCCCTGCCCATGGCAGTGGGGTTGGAACTAGATGATCTTTAAGATCCCTTCCGACCCAAATAATTCTATTTAAATGTAAATGGATTTAAAGTGAATATGTTGACAACCATCCACAGACTTACTGTAGTTCACATGGTATAAGCCATCTTTTGTCTCAAATGTGCATGTTACTGATCAGACTCACCACCATGGTAAAGATCTTATATCCCATTCTGCCAAGGTAAAATGTTGAAAGGTTCAAGTAAGATCATTTTGCTGCTGACTGCTCCTGCAGCCACAATAAGTGAGCAAAAATACATTGAACATTGGAGACTACAGTGAAAAATCTAATACTCATTCAGGAAATAGATTTTTCATTAATATTTTTACAGCAAAGCTTCTCTTGATTTTGAATCAAATACGCAAAGAGATTCTACCCAAAAAAAGGCACACCAAGTTCAATAGCTGTACTATGGAATAAGCGTATTACAAATTATTTGACAAGGTAAGGTACATAGACACGACCTGAATTGTTGTGTTGTAAAAATTATTTGACAAGGTAAAGTACATAGACACAACCTGAAAACATTTATAATAACATCTCCTTTCTATTCTTCCAGCTAATACAATTCTTTCTATTACACACTGACAAATGCACACACACTGTGCATAGACAACTATAGAGAATGTGAGAGTTCGTCCTTAAAACATGTCTCTATTTATAGATCTTTCTTGAATCTGCCAGTTGAGGAGTAGTGAAGAGACACCTACACCATAACTAAATCCAAGACCAATGCATGTCATGGTTTTGCAGCTATAAATGGAAAGTAGAAACTCATACCATATCTACAGAGATCTATGAATATTTGGAAGAATTGCTTCAACTCTAAAGGAAATGTCAGAAACCATTTCCAACTGATGTCTAATTCCTTCTGAATTTGAATGTTTTCAAATCTGAGTAACACAGTGATACCCAAGGGGAACAAACACAGCCAAAAGAGAACTGGAAAGAACAAACATATCCATTTATAGCAAGATTTCCAATCTATAAGACTCTGATGTTACGATTGGTGACCTTCACCACCATGGCTGGGAAATCTTTCAGTGAATAGCAAGTTTCAGTGAAGAGCAAGACCTTCAGTAGGATCAATGTTATCTGTGAATTCATATATAATTCAGTCATCGGTTTCAGGTTAAAGAAATGGGAGATACCTTTTATACTAGCAGAAACATAGACTGTAGTGGTAAGATTCACTTACATGAAGATCCCATAGTATTTAAATAGGTTACACACACCTGTTAAAATTAAAAAATTTAATCATTACCATTGTTTCTGTTCCACAGCTAATGAGTATTTCATGGACTAGATAGGAAGTATTATGCATAATGGATTTCCATGACGTAGACAGCTAAGAGACCTGCTAAGACAGAATAACCCTGGCGCTAGCCAGCTCTGCTCTTTGTGCACAGAAAACCACATAGAGGATGAAGCTGGTCTTGGTGCCAGCTCCCTGTTTCCTCAGATATCAAACACAGCCTACTTGCTGCTGCTTTTTCAGCCACCTTTACCAGGGAAAATACTCAATAAAACATGATTTCTGACATTCTAACAAAATTAAACTGCATCATGAAGCTATACTAAGGCACGTGGAGGACAGGGAGGTGATTCAAAACAGCCAGCATGGCTTAATGAAGGGCAAGTCCTTCCTGACCAATCTGGTGGCCTTCTGTGATGGAGTGACTGCATCAGTGGACAATGGAAGAGCAACTGATGTCATCTATCTGGACCTTTGACATGGTCCCCCAGAACATCCTTCTCTCTACATTGGAGAGACAATTTGATGACTGGATTGTTGGGTGGATGAGGAATTGGTTGGATGGTCACATCCAGAGGGTAGTGGTCAATGGCTCAATGTCCAGATGGAGATCAGTGATGAGTGGTGTCCCTCAGGGATCTGTACTGGGACGAGTACTATTTTAACATCTTCATTAATGACATAGTGGGATTGAGTGCACTCTCAGCAAGATTGCAGATGACATCAGAGTGGTGCAGTTGACATGTCTGAGGGACGGGATGCCATCCAGAGGAACCTGGAAAAGCTGGAGTAATGGGCCCATGTGAACCTCATGACATTCAATAAGGCCAAATGTAGGGTCCTGTGCTTGGGTAAGGGCAACCGCCAGTATCAAAGACAGGCTTGGAGGTGGAGTGATTGAGAGCAGCCTTGTTGAGAAGGTCTTGGGGGTACTGGTGGATGAAAAGCTGGACATGAGCCAGCAATGTGTGCTTGCAGACCAGAAGACCAATAATATCCTGGGCTGCATCAAAAGCAGTGTGGCCATCAGGTCAAGAAAGGTGATTGTACCCCTTTACTTCACTCTCTGAGACCCCACCTGGAGTGCTGCATGCAGCTCTGGAACCCTTAGCATAGGAAAGACATGGACTTGTTGGAGCGGGTCCAGAGGAGGCCACAGAAATGATCAGAGGGCTGAAACACCTCTCCTCTGAGGACAGGCTGAGAGATTGAGGGTTGCTCAGCCTGGAGAAGAGAATGCTCCAGGGACACTTTACTGCAGCCTTTCAGTACATAAGGGGAGTTTATAAGAAAGATGGGGACAGACCTTTTAGCAGGGCCTGTTGCGATAGCACAAAGGGTAATGGTTTTAAACTAAAAGAGGGTAGATTTAGACTGAATATAAGGAAAACATTTTTCACAATGAGAGTGGTGAAACAGTGGCACAGGTTGCCCAGAGAGGTGGTAAATGCCCCATCCTTGGAAATGTTCAAGATTAGGTTGGATGAGGCTCTGAGCAACCTGATCTAGTGGAAGATGTCCATGCTTATTGCAGGGGCTTTGGACTAGATGACCTTTAAAGGTCGCTTCTTACGCAAAGATTCTGTGACTCTATGATTCTATGTTCTACTCATATTGAGACAGCACACAAGTAAATACAGACTTTGGCCTGGGACATTAAAATCACTTTGGATAGCAGCTTTTTACATTATTATTTCTACCATAGTCCAACTACCTAGTTAATTGTCATAAAAATAATAGTATTTACAATCTTAAAGTTAAGTGGTTTTCATAAAAATAGATTCAGAATAATGTCAACATTGGGTACAACACAAAATTAGACAGAGAGATTATTTTGGCTTGAGCCAGGAAAGATGAAGGTTGCCCCCTTAACTAGAAGTGTAATCCCTTCTTCCCAGCTTCTAGGACACACATAGAAGCAGAAGTAGCTTTCCTATCTCAACACAAAATGCCAAGTTCATAAAAGGAGTTTGATCTCCTTGCATTGTGTTTGCATGGCAAGGTTTTGGTAATGGGAAGGGCTGCAGGAGCGGCTTTTGTTAGAGCTGCTAGAAGCTTCCCCTATGTCCAACAGAGCCAATGCCAGCCAGATCCAAGATAGACCCACTGCTGGACAAAGCCAAGCCAGTCAGTGACTGTGGTAGTGCTTCTGGGAGAACAGATTTCAGAAGGGGAAAAACTGTTGCACAAATGCAGCCAGAGAGAGGAGTTAGAACATGTGAGAGAAACAGCTCTGCAGACACCAAGGTCAGTGAAGAAGGAGGGGCAGGAGGGGCTCCAGGTACCGGAGCAGAGATTCCACTACAGCCCATAGTGAAGACCACGGTGAGGCAGGCTGTCCTGCTGCCGTCCATGGAGCTCCACGCTGGAGCAGATCTCCACCTGCAGCCTGGGCAGGACCCCACGCCAGAGCAGGGGGATGCCCAAGGAGGCTGTGACCCCATAGGAAGCCCATTCTGGAACAGGCTCCAGGCAGGACCTGTAGTCCTATGGACAGAGGAGCCCAGGCTGGAGCAGGTTTGCTGGAAGGATTTGTGACCCCGCAGTGATCCAGGCTGGAGCAGTCTGTTCCTGAAGGACGGCACCCCATGGAAGGGACCCAGGCTGGAGCAGTTCAGGAAGAACTGCAGCCCATGGGTTAGACTCATGTTGGAGAAGTTCATGGAGGACTGTCTCACATGGCAGAGACCCCACGCTGGAGCAGGGGAAGAGTGTGAGGAGGAAGGAGCGGTAGACAACATGTGATGAACTGACCACAACCCCCATTCCCCATCCTCTGCACATCTGGGATAGAGGAGGTAGAGAAAATCAGGAGTGATGTTGAGCCTGAGTGGCAGGAAGGTGTTTTATGATTTGGTTTTATTTCTCATTACCCTACTCTGATTTGATTGGTAACAAACCAGATTAATTTTCCCCAGGGCAAGCCTGTTTTGCCTGGCAATTAGTGAGAGATTTCTTTCCCTGTCCTTATCTCAACCCACAAGCTTTTTGTTGTATTTTCTCTCCCCTGTCCAGCTGAGAAGGGGAGTGATGGAGTAGCTTTTATGGGCACCTGGTGTCCAGCCAGGGTGAGTCCACCACACTCCTCATGACAGGAGATCATAAATGCAGCAGTTTATAATGCTGTGTCACTTCAGCCACCTATCTCAGATGACAAGGCCATTCCTCTCTACTCTGTGGAAGCCCTGTGTTGATTTCTACTCCCACTATGCACTAAAGAGAGTGACAGCCAGAGCTTTTTAAATTCCTTTTTCCTAAAGGAGAGGAAGATTGAGGAGAAAAGTGGGTCCCCTGCCTCCCCCCATAAAATAAGCTCTGAACTGGCTTGCTTGCCTGATACATTCTAGTGGTGCTGCTTAAAACAGTTGAGAGAGAAAACATTTTTTGAAAATACCACCACTCCTGTATGAAGCAAATGGCTGTTATGCATGATAGAGCATTTCCAAAGGGCTACCAACTTCAGGCTGGTACCCGCCCTGAGGCCTTCGGGGCAGAAGTTCTGGTTACTCCTTTATTCACCTATAGACACATAGGGTTGCATAAAGGCAGCTCCATCTGGTGTTGACACTGACTCATTGCTGGCAGTGGTTGTCAAAAGTGGGTCCCCTCAAGTGTTATCTTTTTTCCTTGTCACTTCAGAAAGAAGGAAATGTGGTTTAACTAGCAATGTAACCAGCGCTAAGTGCTTGTTGCTTGCAAATGTTGGTGAAAACCTTGTAAAAATTGTTGCAGTTGCTAGTGTCATCAGACTGTCCCAGAAAATGCTGGTTTAAGGTAGAGAATTTGCAAACAAAACATATAGCCCAAACAGTCCAGTGAATGACACTATACAGAGGAGTACATTTTATATATTAATAGCCTTTTTAAACAGGCTTTCCATGCCCCTTCCTTCATCCCCAAGTCTCCATCACATTTCTAAGGGGAAAATGAAACAGTCATGGACAACTCCATACAAGCTGCTTGACTGAGTTTGAAAGAAACTATGTTGAACAGCAACAGCCATCAGGAACAGTGGACCAGTCTCCTAAACAAGGCTGATGTGTCAAAAACCTAACACAGTAAGAGGTGCATGAAATTGACATGCTCATGTTTCAGAGACATCAACAGGACTGCATTCAAACACAGTTTGAAAGTTACTTTAGTTACTTAGGTGAAGAGTCAGCACAGGATCGATACCATAGCAGCAAGAAAATAGAAACAGAATTGGATGGAGAATTGTTAAGCAAGAACACACAATGAAATTTGTGCAAGGTAATATGGTAGAAATTAAGGACTGCTTGCTATTATTGTCTATTGTTTCACCCTGGGTTTTTTTAATCACTTTTGTGCAATTTAAAAGCGACCTTGAAGCAGATCCCAAAAGTGGCACTTGTAAGCATACATTACGTACTACACCTCCAGATGTGAACAGAGGTTGAAAATGTTATAAACCTAAAAAAAAATATTGTGTTTCCTAGTGAATCAACATCCAGCTTAACAAATACCAGTGCTAACTGAAGGTGTTGCCTGTCCTCAGCTGTTTTTTTACCATCAATCCAACACAACATCTCAATGCCTTTGCAAGTGGAAGGGATGGGTTATGAGGCACTTGTACAATCCAGGCCATTTAAGATAACTCAAATCACCTTCATCAGGAGTTTAATCTTGCCCAGCTGACTTTGCCTGAAGCAATATAAGAAGCAGTCTTACAACCCCTTCTTTCAGCAGTGGACTTGTAGGTCAGTGCTGGAGACAAGATGATGAGCAACACAACAGGGCCGTCTTCAGCTGGCATAGCTGGATCCAAGGGAGGGCATTTGTAGCCTTCTACAGACCTCCTAGCCTAAAGACAAGGAAGCTTACCAGAAGCTTAGCTTTGACAGCACATGGGGTTGCACAGGGAGCTTTAATTTTCTTAGTGGTTTCTGCCATGCTCCACCACAGAAGATCATCAATAACAGAACCATCGTCTGTTCTGCCTCTGTATGTCATTTCATCCAGAGCATACCCAGTTCCTCACCTTAGGTTAGGTGTCAGGGATAGCTGCTCTAAGAGGCAGCTCAGCATTTCTGCAAGTTCTTACAGTTTTTCTTCAAGAAATGTATTGAGAATTGGTATTAAAACCCATATAAAAGAATAATCTCAAATGCATACCTATTTTGGGACCAAGGAGGAATAAATCACTGCTCTTTATAAACAAATTCCAACAAATCAGTCCTCATTACAGGCAAACACAACACTCTTCACTTTATTTTGGTTACTTCCTTCCATTCTTTGGAGTACATTTCTTTTTCCCTTAATAGCAGATCAGTTCACATGCAAAAAGGTATTTATGAGGCTTTTAAGTGGACTTATAGAGGGAGATGTAAGATCTGTAAGCAAATATGCTTACAAAGTTGAATACTACTATGACCAATGCATGTTACTTCACCATCATATAACAAGAGAAAAAGAAATTAGAGGCTTTAAAACAACAACAACAACAACAAAACCCCACACAACAAAAAAAAAAAGATATAAAATGGCATTAAATGAATAAAAATCTGAGTCCAAACAATAATATTAGCTGGGAGTCATTGTAACCACTGGTCAAACACTATGTTTTATATATAAAATATAGCATCTGGTGTATTTCTATTCTTTACTTGACTAAGTCTCTATCTAGAGAATAATATCCAAGCCAGCCAGGCACAGAGAATTATCCCTATACAACAATCAATTAATCAGATATTCACCAAATCTGCTAGCTAATTATCAGAAAGACCAAGTGAAGAAGTAAGTCTATTTCAATCACATGTACTTCCTAGATGCATACAACATTAGGTATACTTAGAATTTTTTTCCCCAAATTTGACCCTGCATTTGGCCTTGTTGATCCTGGGGTTGTGGTAAGATGGGCGTTGGTGTCTTCTCCAAGGTAACTAGTGATAGAATGAGAAGAAATGGCCTCAAATTGCACCATTGCAGGGGGTCAGCAATATCACTACCATGGACTGCCAGAAGGCAGACTTCGGCCTGTTCAGGTCACTGGTCAAGAGAGTCCCTTGGGAGACAAAGCTGAAGGGCAAAAAGGGCTGAGCCCAGAGAGTTGTGGCAAATGGAGCTAAATCCGGTTGGCAGCCAGTTGCAAGCTGTGTTCCCCAGGGCTCTGTTTTGGGGCTGGTCTCACTTACCAGGTCCTGCACCACAACCCCATGCAACACTGCAGCCCTGGGGAGCAGTGGCTGGAGAGCTGCCCAGCAGAAAAGGACCTGGGGGTGCTGGTTGACAGCTGGCTGAATATGAGCTGGCCAGGTGGCCTAGGTTGGCCCAGGTGGCCAAGAAGGCCAACAGCATCCTGGCCTGTGTCAGAAACAGTGTGGCCAGCAGGAGTAGGGAAGTGATTGTGCCCCTGTACTCAGCACCAGTGAGGCCGCACCTTGAATCCTGTGTTCAGTTTTGGGCCACTCACTACAAGAAGGTTGTTGAGGTGCTGGAGCATGTCCAGAGAAGGGCAATGAAGCTGGTGAGGGGTCTGGAGCACAAGTCTTATGAGGAGCAGCTGAGGGAACTGGGGCTGTTTAGTCTGGAGAAGAGGAGGCTGAGGGGAGACTTCATCGCTCTCTACAACTACCTGAAAGGGGGTTGTGGTGAGGTGGGTGTTGGTCTCTTCTCCCAAGTAACTAGTGATAGAATGAGAGGAAATGGCCTCAGGTTGCGCCAGGGGAGGTTTAGACAAGGTATTAGGAAAAAAATTCTTTACTGAGTGGTCAAACATTGGAACAGGCTGCCCAGGGAGGTGGTGGAGTCACCAAAAAAGTGGAAGTGTTCAAAAAACATGTAGACATGGCACTTCAGGACATGGTTTAATGGGCATAGTGGTGTTGTGTTGATGGTTGGACTTGATGACCTTAAAGATCTTTTCCAACGTTAATGATTCTGTGATTCTGTGATTTTGTGATGTCTATGGGACTTGATGAGATGCACTCCAGAATCCTGAGGGAATTGGCTGATGTAGTTGTCAAGCCGCTCTCCATGCTATTTGAAAAGTCCTGGCAGTCACATGAAGTCCCTGGAGACTGTAAAAATGGAAACATCACACACATGTTTAAAAAAGGGTAGCAAGGAGGACCCTGGGAACTACCAACCCATCAAGCTCATCTCTGTGCCTGGGAAGATCATGGACAGATTCTCTTACAAGCTGTGCTAAGGCACATGCAGGACAGGGAGGTGATTCGAAACAGTCAGTATGGCTTTGTAAAGAGCAAGTCCTGCCTGACCCACCTAGTGGCCTTCTATGAAGGAGTGGCTACATCAGTGGACAAGGGAAGAGCTATGGTTGTCTTGAAGAGCTATGGAAGAGGAACCTGGACACCTGGACCTTGAGTGGTGTGACCACGTGAACCTTATGAAGTCAACAAGCGCAAGTGCAACACCCTGAACATGTGTCGGGGCAATCCCAAGCAGAAATACAAGCTGGGAGGAGGATGGATTGAGAGCAGCCCTGAGGAGAAGGACTTGGTGGTGTTGGTTGATGAGAAGCTCAACATGACCCAGCAATGTGCGCCCATAGGCCAGAAAGCCAACTACATATTGCGCTGCATCCAAAGCAGCATGGCCAGCAGGTTGAGGGAGAGGATTCTGCCCCTCTACTCCACTCTAGCAAGACCCCACCTGGAGTACTGTGTCCAGCTCTGGAGCCCTCAGCACAGGGAAGACATGGACCTGTTCCAGTAGATCCAGAGGAAGGCCACAAAGACAATCAGTGGGCTGAAGCACCTCCCCTATGAGCACAGGCTGGGAGAGTTGGGGTTGTTAAGCCTGGAGAAAAGAAGGCTCCAGCAAGACCTTATCGCAGCCTTTCAGTACTTAAAGGAAGTCTACAGGAAAGATGGGGAAGGACTCTTTATCAGGGAGTGTAGTGACAGAATGTGGGGTAAAGGATTTAAACTGGAAAAAGGTAACTTTAGATTAGATATTAGAAAGAAATTCTTTATCGTGTGGGTGGTGAGACACTGGAACAGGTTGCCCAGAGAAGTTGTGGATGTCTCCTCCCTCGAAATGGTCAGGGCCAGGTTGTATTGACTTTGAGCAACTTAGTCTAGCGGAAGGTGTACCTGCCCATGGCAGGGGGATTGAAACTATATTTAAGGTCCCTTCCAACCCAAACCGTTCTATGATTCTATATTTTAGCCCAAACCTGCCAGAGAAGACAGCCAAGAAACAAGTCTTCTTCCTGAGCAGGAAAGAAGAGAAATCACAGATAACTTGCTGTCTGGTTCAGTAGGGCAGAGGAACACAAGTGTACTTTATTACAATTAAGATTCTCCTCATAGGAATCATTTAAGAAAAGGTAACATTTGATTCACCAATGAGGAGAAATTCAGATGCTGGGCACCTGACTGCAAGCTGTTTTCTAACACAGATGCTTCATCTGCCACCAGACACTGGCAGCAAGAGCTTGCTCTGCAACTGGCCCATCAGTGTGAAAATAACTTGGAAATGTTGTACAACAGCAGGTAACAAGAAGGAACGCTCATCAATAGTTAGCTATGCAACCGTAGCAACATTTTCTGGATCAACAGCATTTCTTTTCAAAGTTGCAGCCTTTTCTGATTTCAGGCAGCTTAGTGCTTTCTCCATATTCTCAGCAAAGATTGGTTGAAAGATGACTTCCTCACACAGAGGAGAAATGAGTCTGAATTGATGCTGTTCTTTTCTTCGCTGGCTTTTCCACAAAGTGAAATACTTGACATTGTCATGTTTTAACAAGAAAGCTAAAATGTTATCAATCGCTTTCTAAAGTCTGTGTGGTAGAATACACTTCTACTGTCCCAAAAGTAATGCTTATTCTGCACTCTTTGTCACTTCTTTGAATGTTAGCTGCCCGGAAACTAACATGCGTTTTCCCCTTCCCTGAGTTCCTCTGCTTCCCCCACACCATTACCTTTAAAACTAGCCGTGTTTTCTGTAGTAAAAGTAAAAACCGCAATTTCCAGAAAGCCCAACAATGCCCAGCCATGAGTTTTTGAAGTTCCAACAATGAGCCAAAAATTCTTTGGGGTTCTTTAGTCTACTTCATAATATAGTTTCTTATTTTAAATAGTGTAAATAGAGACATCTTCCAATACAAATGTAAGAAATTCACCACAGAGGCTGAATAAAGAAGATGTAATGACATACTAAGGTATTTTGATGGGGCAAGTCATTTTCCGACATATAGTATAATTAACAAAAAGTCACTTTCACTCTTCCTATTGACCTGCCATATACTTTTTTTTAAAAAAAGGAATACAACCTTTGCAAGTTTTACATCCTTATTTATTCAAAATAATTGCAGGCAAACTGAGGCTGCATTGCAGTTGTTACCAAAAAGTGTCATCTCACTTTTAATTTTATAAATTCCCCAACAATACACTTTTCCCCATACTTTGGAAATAAACAGCACTGGTAATGGTACCAACACAGGACACTTTCTTTAAATGTAGCAAAACATACCTGTTAATCAAAGGCAAAAAGCTGAAGAAAACAGCAAGTGACTGGTGTATGTAGCACAGTGAATATTCAGGAACAGTAGCACAATTTTTGTAAAAGTCAAGAGAGCACTTGACACTGCATATTTCCAATCAGTATTCATAGGCAATTTTTAATACTCTTGATCTAATGGATACAGAAACACTACAGTGCTTCAGGCATCAAACACTGAGCAAGCAAATAAGGCCTGCAATCAACAGGCTAACAAGCCCACATTTGAAGCATGAAAAAAATTAATGAAAAGGTAGGGGAAAAAAAAGGATGCAAAAAGAGACAGGAAGATAGGTTTTAAACAAGTGTCGACAGTCATCTCAATGACATAAACACACTGAAGCACTGTGCCAGACAAGTCCTGGGTATGCTGAATCAGCTTAGTTTAACTGAGTTATTTTAAATTACAGCAAAAAAGTGACAGATCTTTGGTAACACAAGTAAACTCTAAAACAGAGCTATAAAATCTTTTATGAATAAGAAGAATATGCACCTGCTTTTGCTATCTCATGTTTGCAAGGATAACTGTGTTACTGCAGAGATCTCTTAATGAAATGGGAAACACCTGCACTTTCTTCCCACCTTACCGGAGTGACTGTAAGTCCAGGTAGTTGAATAATTTTAATTTCATCAAATATAAAGCAATGCTAGCTCCTGCCAGCACTTAGCTACCTTACTAACACTTGCTTTTACCTTGGGACCCTTATGCTCCATTTTGTAGAAGTACAACAGCTGCTGTTTCAACATTCTGTAATGTTTAATTGCTTGCATCTGTTACAGGTGGGTTGTTAAAGGAGCATGCAACAGGCTGCAGTAGGCTGAAGGTCTTACTGCATGAACTTTAATTATGTTATTCGGGTAGTATCCTTCATTGTTTTCAGTAGGAGTGTAGAATACCAAGATTTCCTTCCCAGTATTTTGTTAGAACACCCAGTCAATTACATTCAATGTTGAAAGAACATGAAAAGATTTCAAAAGTGTTGTGTGTTCTCCCCGGTTGCTGAGCACACTTTTGCCTTCTCTACGGGAAATAAAATGAATCATCAGGTGGTAGAAATCATTTGGAGAACTTCTTAATCCTGCACTATCAACAACTATGGAAAAATAAAAGTATGATCTTGACAACACTTCCTTGTGTAAGTATTAACAACACAAAGCCATGCCCAGTACTGGCTTGTCTGCAAAACCACAGAAATGTGGACTTACTGTGAGTGGTATGAAAGTAGCTCCACTTAAGCAGCCTCTCAACAGCAAGGCAAAGATACAATGATAAAATAGAGTGGGCAAACAACAGCAGTTATTGCCACCACTGAGGTTCTCCTGTGGAGGAGAAAGGAATTTGATGCCACTATGTATTGCTGTTCAAAAGTACAGAAATACTACTTCTGGAAAACTTAATTTAACTTAGATGCTCAGAATTTACCTTCCTCTATTTGAATGGTTCTCACACAGATAGGCTTGCCACTCATTTGAGAGGTTTCCTGTTGGCTTTAGCAATTGCTGAACCACACCTGCTGGCACAGAGAAATCCTCATGCCAGCTAGCAGCAAATGGGGACAGAGCCTGCATCTGCAGCAGAAAACCATCATCACAAGCCACAGCCACATGCAAGTTTCTTATTCTGCATCCTCTCCTCCAGGAAAACTATGGCCTACAGGTTACTTTTTCATGTGATAAATGTCAGGCTGGATAAAGAAGAGGAACATCAGTAGACTTAAACCTCTGATGCTGAGGCATTCATTAAAATTCAGGCTGCTCTCCCTCATGTATACCATCACATTAGCTACCAGCTGCCTGAGGAAGGTTACCTTATTCACATGTAGCAGAAATTAAACAAGGAGTATCGGAAAACAAGCCATGATTTTCATTTAACTTAACCCTCCTTCAAACATACAACAGTAAACATTTCCTTTAAATAATAATTTAGTAGAAATATGTAAAAGTCTTAAACTAAAACAGTTGGAAGTATAAAGTGACAACAAGAAGACAGCTAAAATAAGATCAATATTAAATGTTAGTATGTGTAAATATACTAGTTGCACTCCTACCCCTTTCTTTGTTGTGCAATTATATTGTTGTTCTGTTTTGGAGAGGAGCAGGGAGTTGTTTGTTTTTAGTGCAGAATTAGATGGTAAATGATAGGTCACATAATAAGAAAATTTTGTTATGTATCACTTAGCTTTAGGGTCTAATTCTGCATAGTTTTTCACATCTTTTCCACTATCAAATAAAAGTTGTCTGGTGGCCTCTGAGAAATGTGTAGAATATCTTAATCCAGTCCCTCATCCTCTGGTTTTATAGTTGACACAATTAGCTAAGAGACACGAAGTTTTCATTCAAGAGCAGTGAAGACAAAGGACAGAACTCCAATCAAAATTACAAAACCCTTTAAAATCTGTTTCTTTGACAAATACTTGAGGGGAGCAGGGATGGAGTGAGACAGAGAGACTGACAGACAGAGGGATTTAAAAGCGACATATAAAAAGAGAACTTGGAAATAAGGCACTGAAGCTTACACTTCCTTATGAGGTTAGCCATCTAATTATTTGTTAGAATCAATCATCAAAATCTCCAATTTAAATATCATGTTTACACAAAGGGCAGGCACGCTTATCACAAAGCTTAGCTACTCCATGCTACTTGTCCAGACAAACTAAGCAGTTACAAAGATTCAGAAAGGTACATGAATAATGAGAACATGCACAGTTATACTACATACATGGATTTTAAGATCAATTTTTAAGCTAACTATTAACAAATTCATGAGGAAAGAAAACAGACCTGTGGCTATTCATTACAAGGACTCTGCCCTTAGCAGGAATTTTGTTGATTTGCAAGCAAACATGCCCACAAAGATGACATTATAAGAACTATTTTAGGCCACATGTAAAATGATTACACTGTGTTCTGTTGACGAGATGCCACAGGCATACCGATATGGCAGCGTGTCTCAGCAATTGCTGTTATTGTACCTGTTTGGAACACAGATAATTTCATCAAGCTGTTAATCCATAGTCCATCTTAGTTGTTTTCTTGCAAGTCTTGTAAAGAAATAGGTATAATAAATCTCAAAACTGTACATGTTTAATTGTATTCTAAATATAAGTGCTGAAAATGCAGCATGAGCTCAGATGCTAGATAATAAGCAGCATGAAATCCCATATTTTAATAGTTATAGTATAACAAATAACTTTATTTTCATCCAGCAGAAATAAAGACCTCATTGTTCATATTGCCTTCCAAGCCCTAATCACCTGAAGCACCTGGGAAGTTATTCTGCCACCCATAAATCACCAACATAACTCACATTTTACTATTAAAATAAAAAAATTCTATTTGTTGTTCATTTTTACTGGAAAAGCCTGTGTTCTCCTGAGGATAACACCTTACTGAAACACACTATTAAGTGAAAGGATAGTCACAACATTTAAAGGACTTCCTCATAGTGCTTGCAAAGCAACAATGCTTTACTTATCAAGAAGTGGAGACTGTTTTCATATTTAGATTTGGAAAAAATCTACTCATTTATTATTTTCCTTGTTTGGGCACTTCTGGAATTAACCCAAAACAAAGCAGATACTTGGAATTCAAATCACTAGTTTAATTTGCAATGCATATCACCATGCCAGAAACTGGGAGGCTATGTCAGAGAAAGCATTGTTCTATACATGCCCTCTTACACTCTTCTGTAAGCATCCGCTTCAGGCCACCATCAAATGGAGAATGCAGCACTCAGTGTAGCTTAGGGTGACCGAGACTTTTATGTTTAATAGGTAGCACCACTGACACAGGAAAGACGAGGGAAAGGACAAATGGGTAAAAAGTAATATAAAAATGAAACAGCAGAAAAAAGTAATATTGATTATTTTTGTCCTTGGAGTTATTAAGAGATTCCACAAAAGCACCTCTCAGAATCAGTTGGACTAATCCAATTTTTCACAGTGAGCTCAAAACTGAATGTGTGTAAGGAGCAGTGACCCGTATGCTTGCACCACTAAAACTAGAGAACATAGAAGAGAGATTTTTCCTCGCTCATAAGCTGACAGCATCATTAAGTAGGTGAAACCTCATAGAATGTTTGAAGTTTAAATCTGAAGTTTTTACACTTCTGTCATGAAATAAATTCCACATAAACTGAGAGACTAAACAGGGACTGTTTCAAAATATAACTTCACTGTCCCTAATTGGATTAGCTTCTACTTCATTAGATTCATCCAACAATGAACAAAGTACCTTAAATGGAACCATGTCTGGTTTTTTGCTCACTCCTTCGTGAACCATGTAAGTAAGTAATAAAATTTAATAACACAAGTAACAACTCTTCATTGGGCGGCAGAATGATGAAAGAGAAGCCCAAACAATGCATGCTCAAGAAGGAATACACACTACAGATACATCTAAGAGTAGTTCCGATTTGCGTGTACTATGCCTGCTGTGTTTGTATCCATATGTGTATACATCATGACTCTTTTATTTAAACCCTTCATCCCATACAACACTAGAACAGAAGTATTTAATGTAATCTTTAGTGATCAAGAAGTGCCTAATAGAGGATTTTTGCACATCCTAGATACTCGTGTTTGCCTGAATGTTGATCTTCAGGACTTCTCCAGGAGAAGTGTGAACCACAAGAGCATTGAGCCAACGCAGACAAGCAGAAGAAAAGTCACTGGGCAAGCAGTCCAGAAGCCATCCGGTATTGCACCATGCTTAGGCCAAGTCTGAAGTCATGAAAACACAAGAAGGTGGCCAGCCCAGCTGAGACAGTCCTTGTCCTACATGACTTGTGTTCAACATAAGTTTTTTCTGCAACCTGAACATGCTAATTGCATGTTGATTAAAAACTTTTTATTTTGTTTTTCCTCTTCTTCTTAAACAGAGTTGCCTGGACTTCATTTGTTGCTGCTGTTTTGCCCTCTTACCATTCTAATGTTCAAAAGGAAAACAGTATTTCTTTCAGAGGATTAAGTAGCTGTAAAAAGCTGTTTCATGAAAATAAGCACAGGATGTACACCAAAGAGAGTAGTAAAAAAAATTGCCTCCAAACAGAATTTCTTCTGTTTCTATATTCAACTGTTGAATTGTGAAATTATACAAATGGCATACATTCAGCATTGAGAAAAAATCTTCCATGCTGATTTAGTTATCCTGAGAGTAATAATTCCTTGTTACATACCAATTTCACAAAAAGTTCAGCATGACGCACATAGCAGAGTGCTGTGCTGGCAGGTGCTATTTAGTAACTTCAGTGTAACACAGAGGTAGCAGCTGGGAACCCAACACCAAGAGGAAAAAGCTGTTCTATAAGAAAAGTTTACTTATTCATCAAAATCATTACTCTGATTGCTCTGAAGCTGTATCTCATTCTGTCAAGCTGAGAAGCTGAAGATAACCTGTCTGGGACAAGGACTTTCCCCAGACTATCTTCCATGTTATTCTTTCAAAACGCAATATACACCAGCATCTTAGCAACTCAAATATCTAATGAAATCTGAGCTGAGACTTTGGGGAATTAAATAAGTTCATTTCCTCTGGAAGTTTATAAGCTTTTATTTTCTCTTAAAGAAAACACATATGCCTTCCCTAC
>NW_010533763.1:25382-31052 GCF_000687285.1 Phaethon lepturus
ACATGATCTGGTTAATGCATCCCTTGTGCACCTACTTTTCAGTGTGATCTGATATTGAAATCCATTGCTATGAAGTATGTGGTGAAAGCAGTACAATTTAAAATCATCCATCCAGTTAAAACATTTTCAATAAACAGCTAGAGATTAATGAATCTATCTTCCCAACTAAAGTGTTCAGCAGTATTTGTATTTAAGTGACTGCCCAATTTTAGACAAGTATCAGAATAGCTTTACCTTGTAGATAAAAAAAAAAATCCCAGCAATAAGAATGGGAAAAAGTACTTGGAACTAGATTTTTTCAGCCCCGATTCAACATTTACAAAAATTCTCCCTCAAACTGGCTGACTTACATAATAAGTACACAGACAGCACACATTTTCAAAAATAACTATTTTGTACAAATGTTCTGAATTCAGAGAGTAAAATCATAAACAAAAACACAGCATAAGAAAGTATAAATCTTTGAAATAAGTTAGCATAATAAGTGGGTAATTTGGGGCTTTCCCCAAAATCATGAAAAATTAGAGGAAAAAATGAGCAATTGTGGAAAAAAAAAAGCTGTTTCGCAACTCAATGTACTGTGAAAACTGTGATACAGTTTTCACATGTTGCTATTTTACATGGTAAAAACAGTTCACATTTTGAAATCAAACCAACGTTATCAATGCTAAGGACTTTATATTAGTGATAATGCACACATGAATGCCTATGAGTTATTCCTTTATCAAGTTTTAGGTATCAAACTTCTCAAGAAAAGACAACAACTAAAGTTGGCTCATGAAACACATTAAAAAATCCTTTAATAAAAGTATTGGCGTATTTCGTGGTGCATTTCAGACAACTCCTGTTATTTGATCTACAGAGCATACATATTGGTCTACTGGACGAAAATAAAAACCAGAGATGAGGTAAAGAATACAGTCCTTACTAAGCTACATTCAAAAGCAAACAGAATCCTGTACGTTTTCTGAAGCCTATATATTAGAGCCATTGCACATCACAGAGTGGAACTGTGTACAGATTTAATTCTATGCTATTTTTAATATTCTTTCACTATTTTATGTTATTTTTTCCTTTTAAACCAAGTTAATCTCAGTTATTGATCAATAATGATCAATCTGGTGATCATTGACCCTTCCAATTTAACAACCTTGAAAAACAAAGTTTTCAGTTTATAAATTAAATTACTTAAGTTTACACTCTGAAGTGTCCTTCTGGCCTCACATCACGAAGACTTTTACCACAAGAGAACATTATCTTGGAAAGAAATATCACAAACTTTTACCCTTTCCACATTTGTGGAGCTAAAGAACAATTTCTGCAAAAGCTTGTATGGTCATACCGAACTAACATCCAAGCAACCAGCACAGGGTTATAATACACACCCCAAATGGTACTTCAGTGGGCAAAGCTCTTAACCTTAAGTCAGTACAAGTTGCATCTTATCTTCAGTTTAAGAAGCTGTATATGGCAGGTAGGACTCAGGCATAATCCAGCAAAAATACATCTGCAGCTATGTGTGGGTGAAATTTTTATACTCCATAGTTTTCCTGAGTTTTACAAAAATTCTCTCCTCCTTGCCTCCTTACAATGTTATGTCCAGATGGGAGGAAAGAAAAAAGGAGCCAAATACAGGTTTTAATTTAACTTTTGTCTCTCTGATTTTTTTTTAAAAAACTCTTTTATTCCTTTATTATTTACTGATTTTTATCCACTAATGGATAAAATCCATTAATGATGATTCTTACAATAGTTCCTTCTTTTACAAAGTTTAATAAAAACAAAATAGGTCTCTACCTTTTTGTGTTCGTAGTGTGAAGACAATAGACATAGATGATACTGCAGGCAAAAGAAATCCCAGCTGAAAGTTTAGTACAGCAATGGCACTTACACAAGGGAACTTTTCATGTATTAAGTAGTGGCAATGCTTAATATTCACTACCAATGCAAATTAATGAATTTGAATGGGGTTCTCTAGAAAAAATGCAACCGATAGCTGAGTTATATTACCATATGTGTTACAGTAAATGAATAGGTTGTTAGTCTTGTATATCCCCTGCCCCTGTGGTCCCAAACTCAACTTCCAGAGAGTCTCAGCTCACCGAGCTGGTCAGGTATGTCAGAAAACTGCTTGTGCATGCAGTGGAAATTGCAGGCTTATGTTAGAACCTCCTAGCATAAGAAACAGGGTAATTTGAGAAACAGGATTTGAGAAAGAAATGTCCCATCCCAAGATGTTTTGGTAACTGAGCAAACAAAGAATTAAGCTAAACATAGAATTGGTTAAGAAATGGGAACTTTCCCCAAGTTTCTAATGTAACAAAATAATTTTTATTCAAATTAAGTATAAACCTTTTTTTCCCCTTCCTTGGAAAATAAAAGGGGGAAATGATAAGAAAGATACATCAAAAGAACAAGGGCACACAGTCGTGCATGCACACAACATTTTGTGGGGGGTGGTATTTTATTTAGTAGTACTTAATTGTACTCCCAACAGCAAGTCCAATTTTGTCCTCTTTAGCAGACAAGTCTCAACACTAACCTTTGCTGCTGATAACGTTGTACTGGCTTTGTAAAGGATGAGGAGCAGGATGGATTGCTGTGCTATCCACAGAGAGTTTAGATCAAAATCAGTTTTAAGACAACCTGCTAGACACAGAAAGGAGCACAATTATCCAAGAAAATAGGTGAGGGGCACTAGTCATAAAGAGGTTTTTAACAGTTTAAAAAAATTTTTTTAAATTGTGACTCAGATTTAAGACTGGTTTTCAATGGCTTCCACACTACATAGCCACAGACTTCTGTCTAGGAATTCTCACTGAGAGCAATTATAGCCCTGCATTATAGAAGATGCCGTCGGCATGACCCCACACAGAGAAGCTTTAAATACATGGAAGCAGAAGTAAGGACACAGCAAGAATTTAAGAAAAAATGGGAAGAATCATATGGTCTAAGCATGGACATGAAAGCCAGGGTCTTTTGATTTCTATACCACCTCCAGAATGACTGTGCAATTTGTCTCACAAAAGCTTATTAACTCTGGTTGATTTAAGGAAGTTATTGCAACACTGAATGCCAATAGCATGATATACACAATTTTGTTACCTAGTACCAGAGACTGCAAATTTCTACAAGATAGAGACAAGGGAGACTCGGTCCTACTGGCTACCATGGGGATGACCACAACGCAAAAAAACCAAAAAACCTGGAATCTATGAAACCAGCTTTGTTCTGCCTTGTCTATAAGGACAAGAAGGGTCAGAGGGAGGAAAGAAGTAGAATTTTCCTGGAAGGCCTGAAGTCTATGTATTTAGGAAATAGAGAAGAGACCCAGAAAAATGGAGGATAAAAAGAGGAAATTTCAGAGACTGAGAAGGTCAGGAAGAATTACATGATTTAGAGATGCTCAGCACACCAAAGGAAACCTGAAAATGTGAAAGAATCCTGATTCAAAGCCCAAAGGGCACACAAGAGTAGGAACTACCTAGCTACAAGGAATGGCAGATGTGTATGTTACTGCTTTACCCACTCTAAAATGAATCTAAAATGAACCACTGTTCTTCGGTGCAGAGTCTCAATTTGATTTAACAATCTTCTGTTCTTGGAAACCACACACCGGAACAACCTCTGTGGGACCATCTATCCTCATGGAGGTATCTTTCAGGAATACCACAGTGCTCAGTGTCACTGAATCAGAAGGTCCTGCTTCAGGAAGGCATGTGACAGACTCTGCTTGCGGAAGACAAGTGGTCAGTGGCCACTATAGATTCGATAGCTACGTGGCTGATCCAAAAACTAGAGGGAGTTTAAAAATCCATACATGCAGCACACAGGCCAAACAGCAGTCTGTCAAAGTACTACTGGGAGATTCTGGGCAGAGCAGAAGGAGAGCACAAATACTAGTCTGATTTGGATGTGGTCTAACTGATAGCACATGGGCCAAACCACCTTGCTTAAAAAATACTGTTCAACTCAGTCTTTCCCCTCATCAGTAAGGAAGAGCTGATGTTCAGGAACATGTGTTACCACCAGCTAAATAACCATTTCCAAACCTACACATGGCTACCTGCTCAGACCCCAAACAGCATGATGCAGAGGGAAGGAGAAGGTTAAAGATTCTCCATATCACTGTGGCAGACAATATGTGGAAACTGGAGAGTACAAAATCTGTGATTCAGTTGCTGCAACTTGTCCACCCTGTACAAGTCACTGGAAGGTTCAATTAATCCTCATAAAAGACTTTGGAAATGGGAGTGAGTTTTTTTGCTTCGTTTTATTTTTTAAATTACTTAAGAAAAAGTGACAACAATGACCACTCTCACCCCTCTTTTTTGAAAAAATTGTCAAATGGAAAATGAGAACTGATGAAATTCAAGGAAGTCATGCAAGTTCTGCATTGACAAGTTAGGCACCTTATGACAAGGGCTGAGAAAACCACCAACACTTATCAAGCTGATATCAGGCTTGCACTGGAACTTGCTATATTTCTCCTACAAAAAGAAAACTTCGATAGGAACAAACTTCTCTGCTGCTAAAGCCCCTTGTAATGCCTAGGAAATGGACTCAATTTGTTATATGGTCTGAGAAAAAGCCTACGGTAGTGAATGAACTGTGTTAACATCATTCCCTGTCTGCCCAAAATATAAAAGATGACCTTGAACCATAAAAAATAGTTATGAAGATCACACATGTAAACTAATCTGGTTGAATTACCTGGACCTCTGTTAATGCTGTTGTATATTACCAAGGGCTTATCATGTGCAAAACACATGTTTTATATTAGATTTGGACCCTTCTGCAAGAAAACCTCCATATAGGACAGAAAGTCTCAAAATAGAAAGCTTCCAAACTGTGTTATTATTATCTACCCACCAAGTTAAATTACTAACAAAAGAAAAAAAGATATAGTACTCAGCAACATCCTAGACAGTTTCCATAATTTTACATATCATGGGATGAATCTGGCTTTGTGAATAACTGTTGTCATGGCAGCAGTGTCATGGTCCCAAAGGGAAATAAATCCTCCTAACCATTTCTGACAAACCAGCCTAGCAAAGAACAAAATTACTTCAATCTTGCTAAAGGATTATTGATTTATTATCTGAAGGTCAGCATTGGTTATTGAAAAATCACTACCATCTCTTTTTTGGATGTGTTTCCAAGGGCAGGATGGGAGATAGCTAAAGATTTTCTTTAGGAGAGATTTTCTTTCAGAATATGCAATTTCTGCAAAACCAGACTTTCTTTTCCAACCCAGCACAAAATTCAACCTTAAAGAAAAAAAGCTGAAAATAGGTATTTAGTTCTGATTGATTGGAACTAACATTTTGAACAACTGGAGAGAGGAAAAACATTTTTCTTTGAAACAATCCAATATTAAACTAAATTTCTCATTCATTGCCTGCAGAAGATGTGCTTGCAGTGAAGGAGATGGATAAGAGAAAGCTTGTGCCAAGTGGTTTTTCACATAAATAATTGACCTGTACGACTCCTACCCCCATGGAAACCACACCCATTTCAGGAAATCCCACACCCATTTCAGCATAGGGATATCCTGGAGTGCATTGGAAACTGGGAGAACATTATGGGGAGTCACTGTCTCTGCTTGCTCTATTTCTACATCCTTCTCAGCCACTGTCCTATGAGAATTGAGATGTGTTATAGGGAAAG